>NW_018403567.1:20487-48916 GCF_002113885.1 Mizuhopecten yessoensis | reverse complement strand
GAGTCATACCAGTAGCCTGTACACACTTGACTGGTGTTTATCATAAGTCACGGAGTCATACCAGTAGCCTGTACACACTTGACTGGTGTTTATCATAAGACACTGAGTCATACCAGTAGCCTGTACACACTTGACTGTTTTTGTTCATATGACATTGACAAATTTAACAATGTCGAACAAATCTTCCTCGCACAGTTTAACTACATACACCATTATCACATAATAAAACGGCAGGTTATTAAGGTGTTTGTCTATAAATCGTTAGAACTGTAATAAACTGTCAAAAACAAACGAACTTAAACTAAACTAGCCATCAGGACGTCAACACGTACGATTTTTCCTTAGTTTTATGTAATTTACTGGCATATGCAGTATGTGTTTGATGAATGAATACAGTTTCCTCATGCTCACTTTGAAATATGTTGTGGGATCAATATTGGTGCATTGTGCACACAGCATTTTAATGCATCTATATATGGCATGGTATAATGCAGTTAAAGTGTACGCATATGTGGTAAGTATCAGTGTTGTTTTGTGGACTTTTATGGTATCAATACTGCAGTATCCATTGTGATGTGTGAAGGACTTACACCACATTATTCTGATGCTTTCTATCAATAATGTTTTCTATTATGGTCTTAAATAGTATCATGGTGGTCAATAGCCATGGTCCAGATGTGTAAATATATATAACAACACGATAAACTGATGTGCTCTATCAATGATATGGTGTGTAGACTATCATGGAAACATTACGGTCAGTACATGTACCTATGATGTTGCGTTGTAGACTCTCACGGTATCATTACGGTCAATATCAATGATGTTGCATGGTAGACTCTGACGGTATCATTACGGTCAATATCAATGATGCTGCGTTGTAGACTTACACGTAATAGTCGTGGTCAATACCAATAATGTTGCGTTGGAGACTCACAGGGTATCAAAGTGGTCAATATCAATTATGTTGCATGGTAGAATCTCACGGTATCATTTTGGCCAGTACGTATGATGTTGCATGGTAGACTATCAACGGTATCATTGTGGTCAGTAAGTGTGATGTTGCGGTGTAAACTCTGACGGTATCATTGTGGTCAGTAAGTGTGATGTTGCATGGTAGACTCTCGGTATCGTTGTGGTCAGTAAGTGTGATGTTTCGGTGTAAACTCTGACGGTATCATTGTGGTCAGTAAGTGTGATGTTGCATGGTAGACTCTCTCGGTATCATTGTGGTCAGTACGTATGATGTTGCTGTGTAAACTCTGACGGAATAATTGTGGTCAGTACGTATGATGTTGCGGTGTAAACTCTGACGGAATCATTGTGGTCAGTACCTATGATGAAGTGTAGAGGACGTACACTGTATCGCTGTTGACGTATCAAACATGATATATGGTTGACGTATCACTGTGGTATATACATGTAGTAATGAATCTGTTTGAATGGTATGTGTTCCTCGTTTCCTCTCATTAACACAGGTGTGACTGCTGAATCATGTATTGCAACACTATACTACAGCTCCGGCTACGACTACTACATCGAATGTGACAATGGATGCTGTGGCTATTATTATGCCCAGGAATGCTGTGCTTCACCGTAAGTATCAGATTTCATATCGAATATACATGTAAGTCTCGTGTAAAAACCGTGTAAGATCTTATATAATCACCTGGTCCGAGTATCAACTGTACAGTGTGATAATTTATGTTTCTCCAGATATGTATATATATATAAATGTATTATTAAAAATAGATATAATATATTACTTTCAATTAATGATATATCTGTTCAAATCATGTTTATACTTTCATAGAGTTGGTACCATTGTCGGAGCAGTCATTGGCTGTATTATCTTCATCGTCTGTATCGTCGTCTTTATCATCGTCATCAAGTCCTGTAACAAGAAAAGGACTGGTGTTATTGTCGCAGGGCAAACTGGTGGACCCGGAAACGTCACGGTCGGTAAGTGGAATTATAAGGGGATACATTTGTGGTAGGCATGAATGAATTCGCAGAAATATCAGTACTTATTTTGAATTCTCTGTTATACATATTATGCAAAATTAAGCAAAATACATAATCTCGTTTATCATTTTGGAACAGATAGAGAGAATGGAATTTGTTAGTTCTCTGCTAATATATACTATAGCTTTACACATTTGAATATCGTTATATACATGTTTAACATTAATCTCTAATATACAATAAACATTCGAATGCTATGGAACCAGGAAAATAAATAATACAACGAATTCGACTGACATAGTTCACTACTGTTTGTAAGGGGTATCCATGAAAGGTTGTTGCACGAAACAATCGCTTCAAACCACTAAAGAACATACCAAAGAACATTTCAAATTATGTAGTATACTTCTAGATATGGCAGTAAATGATTCTTATACTGATAAATGTACATAGATATACACAAACATTTGTACATGTATTCATACCAGAAAACCGTTTCAGTCTTACTTACTAGACATTCATTATGTTTTTTATAGTTAACACTGCCAACCAACAGCAAATGCAACAACAGCCGTACGGAGCCTATCCCCAGCCGGCTTATCCTCCTCCTCCACAGTATGGGGGACAACCTCAACCATATCCACAGCCACAACCAGCATATGGAGGCCCACCTCAAACATATTGAGTTCAACCTCAATCTTGTTGAAGTGAAGAAACGGCTGAAACTAATATTAAATAAGTCCGTTTAAGCCCGAGTGATTTTTGTCAAAATATTTTAGATTTACATATTTTACAATTTTTATAAATAACAATTGTAGATTATATCTATTCTACCAAGTACTTTGTAATGAAAATGTGTTTTCGTATTAACCCTATATCCACGCTCTTTATCTATGTATTTAACAAGTTTCGCGTTTTTATCCTTTTTGATGTTGTGAGCTTGTTGCTTTTTTTTGCCTGCTACGTTTGAAATTAAGATACATTTGGGAAAGATGATGCGTGCCTTATTATTTGTTTATTTATCATTAATTTACTAGAAATGCTATTTATCAAAGAAGAAACATCGTTCCCGCTTCCTGAGCTTGCCCTATCACTCTGACCAAGTTGAGTGAAGTTTCTGAGTCTCCTATATTTGGGTATGAAAATCCCGCAAGTTACGCTTGCAGTTGCCATTTGGTTTCTCGATTCCACAGAGAATTAACTGTGCTATCACTCTTAAACTTACGAACACGTTTTCGAGTACAATTCCTAACAAGTTAAGTGGAACATTCTGACTGCAAACTTGGTTAAATGTATTCTTTTTTGTTAGCACAATATATGTTACATGTACATCTGCGTTTAGCATCACTCGACAAAAGAAACCCATTCCTGCAGAGCTGGGGAGGAAGTTTTGATTGTTGGACATGCATGGTTAACTCATTCGCCTCTGAAATTTCATTTTGAACTATTCCATCCTTTGAATTGGAAGAGTTCAAATGTGTCTTCAGGGATGAATGAGGTAGTTTAAAATAATATATGAATGCTCATATTTTATCGTCCAATATTGTGTGGTTATAACTAATGAAAAGTGTCGTTATATCGCAGACATGGTAGAGATTAAGTTATACATACGTGGTATTTATCAATACAGTGTTTTTTTTATTTTTGCTTTTTTTTCATGCATCAACAATTCAATTTATATTTCACATTTTGGTTAGAACTAATAAACAATATTTTTAGATATGCTTGTGTTTGTTAATGATATAACCCTGAACTGGTTCAACACTATCACTCAATATACACTAATCCTTCAAACTGCAATTCAATCACTGTTCTTACCCTCCCAGATACGTTTTTAGCCACTTTTATCATGTAAACATGGCAATGCACCTATAACGTTATTGAAAACATTGCAGCTATGATCACAGGACCTCGGCATCTTTATTTGCGACTAAATCGTCCAATAGTTAAACATTAAGCGTTTTCTTCGATAAATAAAGGATTTCATGACCTTAAAGTCTAGAAATCCTACCATTATCTATTTAAGAATATTGTTGCGCCTTTTTCTTTTTAAAACACCTTTAATATTGCCGTTCGTTTAAAACTCCCTATAAAGACACCAAAGTTATCAAAAGAATGTACACGTTTGTGTGAATGCCTCATTAATAAGTTTTTTTTAAATTTAACAGCTTTTATTGACTAAAGAAACGTCGTTCCGATTTAAAGATCTTTTAAAGATTTTGTCGGTCGTATAAGGTAAACCTCCATTTGTTAACGTATTTGACGATTCAAGTTCGCGTATTAGCAATGCACACGTGCTCATTGTCCTATAGTATAGTTATACACCAGTTTACAAGGACGATTTTGAAACGGGTACAAAAAAAGAACATATTACAAACACTCTATATAGCATTCACCTTTAGTTACAAACAATGGTAGTTAGGTAGAGCATAACATGGCGTGTTTGGGTAATCCATCATTACTCCTAGTTACCGAGTAAACACATTGTGAAATAACGACCTGTTGTGGAGACATCCACTTTGCGTTACCTCATTGTCCTATCATAGACACAGACACGTCATTGTTACCATATAATGGTTGTGACACGGGCTGGGAGGGGGGAGGGGGTGAAAGGGAGGAGGAGAAACAGAAACTATAAATATAACAATGATACCGGGTGTCAGTACATCGATATCGTCAACTTTGGAATGCTGTCTGATTTAAATTAATGTTATCTATTAATATACTAAACTGGCCCCCGTCTTTAGAATATTAAATTATAAAGTAAAAAAAAAACCACTTTGATAACGCTGATCACTATGATGTCTTATTTTAGAGTTCTAAAAATGGGATAGATAAGCAAGTAGTAACATGCAGCTAGGAACACTCATAAATATTTTGGCTATTAGTCCGTCTACTAATATACAGACTGTTTCATATTCTACAGTCTGTCGTGTAAGTCTTACCTCCTTTATATCTGTGTAGGATGGCGTGCATAGGCTTTGCCGTTAGCCATATTACTTCTTTACCAACAATTTTAACAATACTGATTTAACATATAATGGTTGTGACACGGGCTGGGAGGGGGAGGGGTGAAAGGGAGGAGGAGAAACAGAAACTATAAATAAAACGATGATACCGGGTGTCATTACATCGATATCGTAAACTTTGGAATGCTGTCTGATTTATATTATTTTTATCTATGAATAATCAAGAAAAAATAAAAATAAACTCTGATAATTTTGATCACTATGATGTCTGATTCTAGAGTTCTAAATTAGGGGGAGGAAAACTAGTAGTAAAATGCAGCTTGGAATTACTCAATAAAACGTTTGGGCTGGTAGCCTCTCTACTCATATAAAGTTTATATTCCACAGTCTGTCCTGTAAGACTTACCTCCCTTTATATCTGTGTTGGAGGGGGCGTGCATAGACTTTGCTTATTGTTATATTACTTCTTTACCAACAATTTTAACAATAATGATTTCTGATGAATATCAAATGACTTTGTTAAAATAAACACATATTTCACTAGGTTCCTTGCTGTTTTAACACATTACTTTTTTATAAAATGTTTTGGTTTCTCTGTTCTTGAGACTGTAAATGATGTTTAAAATTCCTATTTTATATTTTGAATCATTTAATGAAAGTGTACCATTGACGTAATAGAAAAAGGTTATTCGTAAATGGTATATATACTGATCGGTGTCTTTATAAATATAATATGTCTTAAGGGTATTTTGACGTTTTGTGTATTGTTTTATAAGTGGTGATGAACCACTCTCTGTTACATTTTATATTAAAAGATTTCAGCGAGTTAAGTATTGACAGGTTCATAACAATGATCTGTTAATTCATGAACACACTCAAGCATAAACCTGTACTAGGAAACACACACGGGACTGCACCTATAAAAATTGGTAACTTATACAGTATGCCTACAATAAATTACATTACACCATACTGCTGTTTCGTCCTTCTAGGACTCATCGGTGATGTTAGGGGACGAAAAGTTAGAAATCTAAATTGGTCCAAACTGCTGTGGAAACCTCAGGGAGTAAGAAATCCACCAAAATGCTATAAATAAAATTAGGTCGGATAGACTGCATAGTTCTTTTTTTTTTTTTTTACTTTCCCTTCCCTTTGATACAGATGACAACATCACAACTCAATTCTATGATATATGTCATATCTCATCCAGTACAATGATCATTAGCAGCTGCTATGACTTACATGTATATACAATATGAAAATGATTACCACATCGCTACCGAATTTCGTAACAGGAGTAATGACAATTTTTTCATTTTTTTTGTCTTACCTCAAAAGTATCAGCCCAGGCTTCCCCGCTGATGACGTCTACTTGTGACACGCGCTCACTTTCGCTCTCTGCACACTTGGATTTGTCATACAAATATTGAAAGCACACAGTTAGCTATTTGAGTAGTCCCAAAGTAAACAAAAGAAGTGACCAATCGCTTGTATGACTTCTCGTCCTTTAACGATTACAGAGATGCGACACCCGGCTTCAAAGCCTAGATTGATTTAAGAAAAGTATGTTAATTTCTGCCAACATTCCATCCAGTTTGTCACGTAAACATTTTTATCACACAATGTACTGTGTTATCCAGTGAATATACTAGTGACATTTTTTTTGCGTATTAACCCATGTACTATGACCTATCAGCCCTGTGATTTGTTGTACGTTTCAATTGTTTCAATTGTGACGTCACGCCAAGGACAAGTACATGACGTCACAAACTGACGTACTAGAGTAAAAATGGCGGCTTTTTACATTTCAAGTTTGCATGAAAATTGTCGTTTTACTCGATTTTATTACATATCAAATTTATGAAACTCGTCACGAATTTTTCATTTTAGCTCGCCAGAGGCGCGCGTAATTGAAAAATTCTTAGACTCGTTACATAAATCTCATATGAAATGGAAACTCATGTAAGATCCTATATATAATTGTAACTAAAACTTTATTCATTTCTTCGTCATTTGTTTTAATTTCTCGTCTTCCTCTTACATATTGTACAATCTACATATTTTCCAACGCTTCGATATCCCCGTCCCACTGCAATCTTGTTATTCATATACACCGTTACTTTCTCGTTATTTCCTTATTATAAAACTGAAGCACAGAATGGCAAGGAAACTTCCGTTGACGAGAAAGCTCAGTAGGTAAGAATTCGGTCTAGTTCAACAATTTCTTTGCTTTTATAATATTGTTGTTAATTATGTTAAGTTTCTTTCAACTTGATATTTTTTCATCAATGTCAAACAAGGTATGGTTTTCTTTAAGAGATTATTTTTTTCAAAGCTAGAATCCTGTCAGAAGGAACAGTTTCTAAAGCAGTTTTAGGAGGTGGTACAGGGATCCTTAAATTTGAAATGAACGAAATACAATAAACAACAATGTTCTGAGTGTGAAACCGATTGAGCTACAAACGTTCCTAGTCTACAAAAGCTCCCTGGTCGAACGATACTACAGTTATATTCAAACGGAATTTAGGGGAGGTAATTATATATAGGAAAACACCACAGTGTCAAGGTTCCTTATTGTCATCAGAGATCGGGTGCATCATAATTGCCTTTTATATGTACTTCTCTGGACGATTGTTGCAAATTGCACAACTCAAGTCAAAAGGGCAATTTATGACGACACTGTAAATGGAGGATTTCAACTTGGATTCGAGACTTCCACCAAAGAGGACACACTCAAAGAGTGTCTCCGTATGTTAACTCTATTAATGCATAGAAACACTGATGCTATTGGATCGATTGTGAAATAAACTAAAAATGAACTCCAGCGAAACAACGGAACAACGATTTCAAGACGTAAGATGTGTTTGATACAGTTTCCCTTTGTTGAACGTCATGCTGTGTAATAGTCACAATAAATGCAAGGCAAAGATACAGCAATTTAAAAGTTAAAGTCAAAACAGAAAGCCAGCAAACACTTCCACAGTGTCTTTTAGTCATTTTGTCCATTTCAAACCTATCAGTGGTATTAAATGCCAAAAGAAACGGTCAGTTTCTCTGTTGGTTATGACCAATAGGGAAACTATTTAAATATTTGGTACTTGGGATAGATTGTTATGAGCAGAAAAACTACTGCTTTAATTCACATCCGTCTTTGTGTTTTACTGTCAATAAGATGCTTGAAGTACAGTATTATGCATAAACAGGTAGAACAAGCGATTAACTGACGTAGATTATTATAAAAGGCACTAATTTCCATTAAGGAAATCTCCCGTTTACTTTTAGTTTTTGAAAATAAGAACGATACAGAAAATAGTTATTTTTAATTCTGATCAACAGACAGAGAAGTCTAGCAGTAAGTGTGTTAGGCAATCGGAAGCATTGAATTAGTATATGATGAAGAGTTGTGCATACGAGCAGTGTTAGGCGGTATGGCCGAAATAGTCCCTTGTCCTCTGTGATAGTCTGGTCCAATCGTTACGCCTCATTATTAAACTTGTGACACACTAATTCAAGCTTACCGACACAAATAAATGGTGAAATATAAACTTGACTTTACGGACGTATGATTAAATATACACAGATACACACATATGCTATGTCATCCAGTTTTCATCTGTCAACAAGCTAACGAAAGTATCGTAGAGGGGGAAAACAAAGATATAGAAAATGGGGTGAGCGTGTGTGACTGGGACAGAACAAATTTGGTTTCTCGATGTAACCAAGGCGTGTGTACAACACGGAACGTCTGATTCAACAGTCAGGGGTTCCACATAAGTCACAACTTATAACATACAGTGCAATCAAACACGCGCTGTTGACATAAATGTTTTGCTTTGTACCTTTTCTTCTTATTTTAATATATTAAAGAGGAGAAGAATCCAAACGAGGTGTAATGAATTAGGAATACAACTCACATAAATGTCTAATACATGTAGCATCGTTCCCTAACATAAGGTACATCAAAAAGGTTTTAACTTAAGAATGACTAACCCAACACTTGCTTTACGCGGTGTAGAGTTAGAACTTCAAGAATTGCATTCCTAAGGCTGTTCTTTCTCTGCAATTCCTTAATTACAAGAGATGATTATATTACTACTGTTCGTTGAATGCAGCTTTTCATGATCTCTTCATAATAGAAGAAACATTTTTGAGAAGAGGATGTTCAAAATTATCAAAAGATCTGTTGAATTTTTCAAATTCCGCGTTACATTTATTCCACCTACCGAGTATATAGAGTCATAATACGACTGTTACCCGGATCAAATGTTACTAAGAATGGTACAAAAACGAACTCATCAATATTGATATAGATAAATTCATTTGAGATGAACAGAACAGGAACACACAGAAAAAGACCGCAATTGACTTGAACAAGCTGTCAGAATTTCTCTGCCTAAACCTCAAGGAGGCATGGCTAATCATACAAATACCACCTCAGGAACTATGCAAACTTCTTTGCATATTTTTCGGGAATGTGAAAGGAAAGGATGGAAAAGATCTAGAACCTAGTACTATTAGGGGATTTTCATGCAGTAGTGACAGGCACCTAAAATGTAATGATTACAGTTTTCAAATTTCGAAAAAATAAAGAATTTCAAAAAAAGTGACAGAAATCATCAACACAAAAAAAAAAAAAATGAAAAGTAGTGGGAGGGGAAATTTAGAAAATAAAGCTGATCCTATTTCTGATGAAGACATCAACAAATTATACGAAGCAATGTCAGCTGGTTAATGACAACCCTGAATCCCTTTTACGAACCGTCTGGTTCAACAACACCATACATTTCGGAATGCGGGGCATTAGGGAACATCACGAAATGAAATGGGGTGATGTGGGCGTGCGCTAGACTCCGGAAATGACAATTATTTGCAATACAATGAACGCCAAACCAAAACCAGACTAGGTTCCAACCCAAGAAGTGTTAGGGCACTACCCCCACGGGCATGGTCTACTCCCGAAAACCCCTCCGCTGTCCCGTCGTCGCCTACAACCTGTACAAACAACACCGGCCAGCGACATATTGCTTAGACGCCAGTCCGTTTTATATATCGACCAACACCAACATGTCAATATCTCAAAAGTGGTATAAAGCACAACCAGTCGGCGTAAACAAACTGGAAAAATTCATGTCGAATATGGCAAAAAAAGCAAGTATGCACAAATGCACAACATATTAATCTACTGTACAGTGATATAGGCCTTCAACTCATAATTTACATAAAAATAGGCCTAATAAGCGCTGAAATCGGTCAAAATATAGATTTAAATTCCGCGATTCAGTCAATTTCAAGCAAAAATTGGCAGTTGCCTGTATTGAATTTAACTTTCAGGTCTGACGGAGTCGAACTCTGGATCGACTGCTGCGCCGACAAAAAGACTAACAAACCACAGTACACGAAAATACCTAGTACAGAGGTTGAATGACAGTTGAGTACCCCCGAATCAAATATACAGATAGAACTATCTAGATAATAGGTCTCCAGTTAACACCTATTAATTAACAAACCATACAATTAACAATAAGCTAGATTCTAGCCAAAACGTGTTGAAGATTTTTCTGATAGTAACTTACCTCAGAATTATAAAATCCAATCACAATAAATTCAATCGATCTCATTTCATCACAATTTTGCACAAAATACATTTTGTAGCCCAAAACACCGGACTTCTACTCCAGTCTTAACATTAAACAACACCAGGCGATATCAGATGTCATATCCAACAACACCTCAGCTGGTCCATCAGGAGATGCAACCATTCAACAGGTTCCACGTGTGATTGTGGCTTCGAGTTTACTATCAAGCAGTTCATTATCCACTGTTACGATGACGGATCAACGCCACACCTGTCTTTTCAATGGACCAATAAATGGTGAAACATTTCACATAAAATTAAACCAAGCTGCACCAAAACAACCACGAATGCTGTACTCTGACGTAAGTGATTAAATAAGACGAAACTTTCTTGTCCAGAATCACCGCCAATATAAACTTTGTAAGTAACTATTTATAGTTACATGGCCAAGGCGACCTAATCAAGCCTTTGTCCGGCGCGAAAGAGCCTCCGCGGAAATAGTGCAACAGAAACAAGTCGATTTCGTCAGATGGAAAATAGTGGTAGAAACAATTCACATAACTCGTGTCGGTTGATTAACATGTTTATCTAGCTCTAGTTAGATAAACATAGAGTAAGATGTTAGATAAACAGGTTAATCAACCGACACGAGTTATGTAAACTGGATGTAACTCTGATTAAATGGTACTTAGTACGGTACAAGAAGTTTGTATAATAGCTTGGTTGAGCACCAAATATGATTGTTGTAATATTTCGGAATCAAATAAAATAAGGCAGGTCCGAATCTTTATCGTAAGTGGGTATTCGGAACGATTGTACCACAGAAGCACAAGTAGCTAGTATTTAGTCTTTCGAAATGTATGAAGATAGGGTTACCATGGTTATAAAGCATTCTCAGTCCTTTTTTGCAAACAGACAATGAAATAGTTGTTGTAGACAAAGGTTAAAATATTAGATGGTTTGTCTGCATATACAAATGCATGAATCAGGAAATACAAACTTTGTTTCTCTTTTACTTTGGGATTTCGAGGGGCTACTTTCATTTTGCCCTAATAATTCAACTTTAAAAATGGGCTCTATAAGTGGCTGGGCAGGGGAATTAAAGGATGATTCCTTTCTTTGATTAGCTTTGGAAGATCACACCGCTTCACTGCGAGGGGGGTCCTCTGACTGGGTCTATGAACGTTTGTTAGTGCGAATTTTCCAGAACACAAACTCACCGTTGTGGTATTACCACTGTAAAATGCAAGCTTGAAAGTTTTATTGCACCTATATGTATTTCATGGTCTTTTTTGACTGTGATTGGTGATAGCATAATCTTTATTCTGATGAAAACTCATGCTCATTGTTTTCAATTTCTTGAATTTACACTGACAAAAAACGAAAAATGTATGTGTAGGTACGTGCCTACTCGAGCCCCAGGCAGCTGCGCTGCTGACTGTCAGTTAATACCTTCTTGGTTGACTTTGTAACACCCACTTCTATATCCTCTCTTACTGGTGGTGCCCAATTGCAATTGTGGGGTACATTATTATGTAAAAATTGTAGGATAGATAACAATCGTTGGTGTTACGCGGCGTTACACCTGATATAACATAAAACCTGTGAGCTGAAGCGTGTAAAGTATCTATAAAACACATAAATATCCTTACTGAGATTACTCGTCATTAGCCAGTGCGACTACAACTATGAAATTTGCTTGTTTAAGGGGATGGCTGCGGTCTAACTTACTGCTAGTGCTGACCATAGTCGGAGTGACTATCGGTTGCGTTTTTGGTGTGTTGATTCGACCATTGGATATGTCAAAGACAGCTTTGCTATGGATTGGTAAAACAATGTTAATCACTTTTCATGTCTTGGTTCTGTCTGTTTTCGCTTTAAATTAACTTACTATGTAAATAGATTTTTTTAAACAACATTGACAAATAAAAACAACACATCTTCAAAGGGATGTTACGTTTTATAATGCTTTAGAAATTTTAATAGAATCAGCTATTTCATTTACATTGTGATATTTCAAACAGTTGCTAAGAATTCAAGGAGAGAGGCCATGCAAAAATCTAAATAAAACAAACATGTTTATTGCTCAATATTGTCATCTTCATTCTTTTAGAATTATGTATTAATGGCGCATATATGCGGTGCTTTTGAGCACAATGCATGAGCATTAGTTGAATTCACTTTCTGAAAATGGGGGAAATAACGTTTCAGTTAAAACTCTTTGATTTCATGGGTCATGAACCAATCAAAAATAGTTAAATAACGATTTGATGGATATTTTATCTATTTCCCTTACTGGTATTAAGATCAATTTTAGTGCCGGTTAATCGAAAACATTTCTCTATTAGTTACAATACACAAACTTAAAGACATTCAAGTGTTGGTTAGATTTTTAGAAAGGTTCGTTAGAATGATCCATTTCTTTATGATGAATTTTCCCCCTTCCTCCCCTTAATATTTGTTGTTCTATTATATAGCGATTGCACACACATGATTGTACATGCGAAAAACACGACGTTTACCTCAGGTTATTTACTTATATTCATTTCATCAAATTATCGCCATTCCAATTTCGGAAAATCTTTGATCATTAATGGTTCTAATGAATCAGTTAATGTTTACGGTTATTACAATTAAATTAATATACAAATAATCAGGAAAACAATGAATGTACGCATTGAATGCACGTTTGTATTGAATAGAAAGTGATGTTTGGAGAAGCATGCCCAATGTTTCATTTGGATTTGTGTTTGGTTAGTACGAATCTTGTTTCTTATAATACATATTGGTGTATTTGAATAGATTTAAAACTAGTTGAAAGTCATGCATTATTTTGTGTGATGTTTTTGTTAATAACGCTTTTTTCTATTAGTGATGTCTTTGCCGACATTGAGTTTTGCCTGTTTGTACTGTCGCTATATTTTGTGAATTATTTCTGTACTTTCGTTTAATGAAGTTTAATTTTGACCTTGTGTGTTAACGCTATTTTATCCCTGTATATATTGACAAAATATTTCGCTTTGTTTGTAGTGTTGCATTGACATTTATTTTATGGGTGTGTGCTACCACTCTATTTCCGTGACTATGTGCAGCAGCTATTTTTTGTCTCTATGGATAGACGCTTATTTTAATTGTGTGTGTCGACACTGTATTTTGTTCCTGTACATTCTTTACCATTATGTGTTGATGCTATGATTTGCGGTATGTATTGTCGTGATGACGTCGATTACTGCTATCTCTTTTTCAATGATATGTCATATAAACTCTGTGTATGCTACTTAGAAATACACTTTGTCAACTTTTGTCGACTCTCATAGAACTTTATTATTTGCAAAAGTTAGACTTATAAAATTGAACTTACGTTGTAGTACATTTGATTAATATTTTCAAGAAGAAACAATAACTATTTATTTTCGACAGTTTTCTTTTTCTTCCACTATGAGTTAAGTTTTTAATTATCGTTCTAGGCATGTGCGGGGAGCTGTACATTCGTTTTATGAAGATGATGATTATCCCCTTTGCTGTTTCTTCCATCATTTCTAGTGAGTAGCATGTGTCTTACTGATCAAGTTACTTGAACATCTACATTCGCTTTTAGTTTGCATGAATGTAAAATGCCATATGAATGTAATAGGAATATATAGTGGCAATGGGTAACAAACTTTAATTACAATGTCGAAGTCTAAATATTATTTACAGTTCGTTTTAAAATAATATTATATAAACATTAGTGCATCTCTGTACTTTTCGCTTTTTGGCGTAGGTACTGCTTCATTAAAACCGAGGTCGAATGGAAAGATGGGATGTATTATTTTGTCTTATCTGGTGTTGACAAATGTCCTCGGCTGTCTTGTTGGCTGTGTCCTTGCGATATGCCTCAATCCAGGTCAGTTCTCAAAACGTCGTAGATTATTTGCCAATATATATTTGCTTATGTTTTGGTCATAGATATACCGTAACCTATCATTCATGTAAACTAAACTTGTGTAAGCTTTTATTCTAAATGAAACTTTTAGTATATTATGCATTGTTTAATTTCATGTTTATTTGTCTACTTTTCCTTTAACAATAATATTTTTTGAGGTTCTTACGTATGTCGTCTCAAAGCTGTTCACTAACTATTATCTGTGGCTATAGGTTTTTTTTAACCAGCCAATATCTTTCTCAACTCCATGGGGAGCATACAGCCGAGCTGCCATTTTGGCGCGCACAGCTAGCATTTAACAATTCTAGCATTGCCCAACCACGCACTCATTTACAACTTAGTCGACTGGAACAAGCGGAGTAAAGTATCTTGTTCCAGTATACAACACAGTGCCGTGACGTAACTCGAACCCGCAACACTTCACGAACCCGTCGCGAGCCCAGTGTCCTACAACTAGACTACCGTGCATCCTACGATTTGTATGACAGAATTGAAAAGAAAGACAGAAATTATATATATATCCGTCTTGATACCTTATTTAGCAGACCTCTATCATGAAATACTATGAAATGCCGGTGAGCCAGCAGCGTCTAATACAAAGAGATGGAAAGAAACGCAGACGTAGGCTTTGATTTTCGTTTGAAGAAATATCTGTAAATGAAAGAAGGCAGAAATCATTGGATGATTTAGACTTTGTTAAGAAAATCTGTCCATGTCCGTGTTCACATATTTGATACCCAAGGAGAACAATGCATATGATTCCATGTTGTCCCACACTTCACAGGTACATTCCCGTTTTTGGTAGGGAAAAGATAAACCTGTCTTGATCTACCTCGATGGTGCGGCGTCCGTCGTCCGTTCGTCGTCCGTCGTCCGTTCGTCGTCCGTCGTCCTTCCGTCTGACCGGCGTCAACTTTTTACTTTAAACAACTTCTTTTCAGTAACCAAAAGGCCTAGGATGCTGATATTTAGCCAGTAGCATGCTAGAATAAAGGGCTACCAAGTTTATTCAAATAAATGACCTTCATCCATTTTGGAGGTCACATGGGTCAAATATGTTAAAATCTTTGAAAAACTTCTTCTGAATAATCAGGAGGCCTAGGATGATGATATTTTGCCAGTAACAGTCTGGAATGAAGGGCTACCAAGTTTGTTCAAATGAGTGACCTTCATCCATTTTCAAAGTCACAGGGTCAAATATGTTTAAAACCTTCAAACAACTTCTTCTCAATAACCAAAATGACTTGGATGTTGATATTTTGCAAGGAGCATGTTAGGATGAATTGCTACCAAGTTTGTTCAAACAAATAACCGTCATCTATTTTCAAGGTCACAGGGGTCAAATATGTTTAAAACCTTTAAACAACTTCTTTTGAATTAGAAAGAGGCCAAGGATGATGTTGTTTTGCTAGTAACCTGCTGGGACAAAGGGCTACCAAGTTGGTTCAAATGAATGGCCTTCATCGATGTTCAAGGTCACAGGGGTCAAATATGTTTAAAACCTTTATATGACTTCTCCTCAATAACCAAAAGGCCTTGGATGATGATCTTTTGTCAGGAGCATGCTAGGTCAAAGGGCTAACAAGTTTGTTCAAACAAATGACCTTCACCCATTTTCAAGGTCACTGGGGTCAAATATGTTTTAAACCTTTAAACAACTTCTTCTGAAATCCAAAGATGGCTAGAATTATAATGTTTAGCCAATAACATACTCAGATGAAAAGCTTTAAAGTTTGTTCAAACGAATGGCCTTGACATATATTCCAGGTCACAGGGGTCAAATATGTTTAAAACATTCAAACAACTTCTCAATTACCAAAATGCCTAGGATGTTGACATTTTATCAATAGCATGCTAGGATAAAGGGCTTCCAAATTTGTTTAAACAAATGACCTTCACCCATTTCAAGGTCACAGGAGTAAAATATGTTTAAAACCTTTAAACAACTTCTTCCCAATAACCATAAGGCCTAGGATTGTGATATTTGGCCAGTAGCATGTTTAGATAAAGGGCTACCAAGTTGGTCTAAACGAATGACCTTCGCCCATTTTCAATGTCACAGGGGTCAAACATTTTTAAAACATTTAAACAACTTCTTAATAACCAAAAGACCTAGGATGTTGCTATTTTTTCAGTATCATGTTGGGATGAAGGGCTACTATGTTTGTTCAAACAATTGACCTTCACTCATTTTAAGATCACAGGGGTCAAATATGTTTAACAACTTCTTCTGAATACTCAAGAGGCCTAGGATAAGGATATTTTGTCAAAAGCATGCTAACATAAAGGGCTACCAAGTTTGTTCAAACAAATGATCTTGACATATATTCAAGGTCACAGGGGTCAAATATGTTTAAATATAAATGACTTTTCTGAATAACCAAAAGGTCCAGGATAATGATATTAGGCCAGAAGCATGCTGGGACAGAAGGCTATAACTGTTTTTCAACTTAATGTCCTTGTTCGACTTTCAAGTTCACAGGCGTCCTATGTTTAAATCTTTTGATAGGTTCTTATGAATTGAGGTAGCAGTCTACAGTAGAAATGGCCCGACTCTGAAAAACAAGGCACATGTCGAGGAAATGTAAACACAGCGGATTTACCCTACACAACACATATATACATGTATATATGTTTGTAAACTGCATTACATTTACAATACATATAAAGAACTGAGAAGTGTATAAACCACTTTTTTCTATGTATGTCACTTGTGTGAAAACCAGGGTAATCACATCAAAAATTACCAAAAAATGCCAAATAATGCTATTTTTGACCCAACATTTGACCCCCGCAACTAGTTTTTTTTTTCCTAAGTTCTGTCTGAACTTAAAGGTTACCTACTTGGTTGCAGAATTATCTGGGTCCTGGTAAAGTTGTCAAACTTGATTTTTTGCAATTTTGCGTCGTGTGCTGTTGTCAAAATTTCTAGCTTTTCATGTGTAGGCACCCTTTCCGATTATGGCCAAAATTTTGATCTCGAACCAAAAACCTTTTTTTTTTACAAATGTGAAGCTCACCTAGCCCACTTCATCCTCCTTATACCAATTTTAGTACAGTTTTATTTTTATATTTTTTTTACCTATCATTATACAGGGGTTAGCCATTTAACAAAAATATCACCCATGGCCACAACCCTCTACTGTATACTGCTACCTGAATACTGATATTTTGCCTGTAGCTGTATATAAGTCCACTTTTAAGATAACAAGTGTGAGATTAATACCAGGTGAGCGATTCAGGCTCGTTGGGCCTCTTGTTTATATAATGTGGTGTCACCTGCCAACGGCAAAGTTGTCAAGTTAGTCGTTCGAATATGACGTCATAATGCAATGTTGTTATCTGATAGGGACAAGCGCATATAAACTACGGATTCCATCATGTACCCGGTAGTTAGAATAGCACAAATGTTACTAGATACACAAACATTGTATTGAGCATTTGTATTGAACAAAAATGAGTATTATTTGCATGAACATTTGTCGTATTAATGTCATTTGTGTGTATATTGTATATGCATTAATTTAGATTAAGTTTATAAAAACAAGCATTCTTTCTCATTTCAGTTTATGGTGCAGCTAAGGAAATCAATATAGAAACACAAACTAGCTTATCTACAGATTTCAATGACGTGTTTGCTGATTTTTTGAGGTAAATGATTTGACTATATTCATAACTGATGTGCTAGTGTTAAATAATGTTCTTGTACTGACGTTTCTTATATAATTTATACTCTGGAAACCAGTTGTATGGTATAACTTATGCTCTGATGGTTCATTTACTTAAATTAGTTTCATTCTGGTAGCTAATAAGTTATATTTTTATTAGCAATTTAAATTTCAACTTATGTTCTGGTAACTAATACTATAATGTACGTTATGGTTCGATAGCTACTTTTATACTATAACTGATGTTCTGGTAACTAATTATTCTAAAACTTATGTTTCGGTAATTAATACTGCTTCAACTTATGTTCTGGTAGCTAATTATACTATATCTTATGTTCTGGTAGCTAATTATACTAAATTTTTATTCTGGTAGCTAATTATACTTCAACCTATGTTCTGGTAGCTATTTATGCTACAACTTATGTTCTGGTAGCTAATAAGTTATAGTAGCTAATTATACTATAACATATGCTCTGGTAACTAGCTATAATACGACTTATGTTCTGGTATCTAATTATACTATATCTTATGTTCTGGTAACTAATTATTCTAAAACTTATGTTTCGGTAATTAATAATGCTTCAACTTATGTTCTTGTAGCTAATTATACTACAACTTATGTTCTGGTAGCTAATTATACTAAATTTTTATTCTGGTAGCTAATTATACTTCAACCTATGTTCTGGTAGCTATTTATGCTACAACTTATGTTCTGGTAGCTAATAAGTTATAGTAGCTAATTATACTATAACATATGCTCTGGTAACTAGCTATAATACGACTTATGTTCTGGTATCTAATTATACTATATCTTATGTTCTGGTAGCTAATTATACTATAACTTATGTTCTGGTAGATAACTATACTACAACTTATGTTCTGGTAGCTAATTATACTATAACTTATGTTGCGGTAGCTAATTATACTATAACTTATGTTCTGGTAGATAACTATACTACAACTTATGTTCTGGTAGCTAATTATACTATATCTTATGTTCTGGTAGCTAATTATACTATGACATATGCTCTGGTAACTAACTATACTACAACTTATGTTCTGGTAACTAATTATACTATAACTTATGTTCTGGTAACTAATTATAACACAACATATGTTCTGGTAGCTAATTATACTATAACTTATGTTCTGGTATCTAATTATACTATAACTTATGTTCTGGTAGCTAATAAGTTATATTAGCTAATTATACTATAACATATGCTCTGGTAACTAACTATAATACAACTTATGCTCTGGTAGCTAATTATACTATAACTTATGTTCTGGTAGCTAATAAGTTATAGTAGCTAAATATACTATAACGTATGTTCCGGTAGCTAATTATAGTATAACTTATGCTCTGGTAACAATTTATACTACAAGTTATGATCTGGTACATGTAACTAACATGTTTTAAAATGACCACTTTTTCATGAAAACAATCGATGTATCACAATTATGAAGATTTGAACAATGCGTGGCGCAATATAGATAAACATTACTATCACTTCAAAAGTGTACAACGGGTAAGCGTTATGAATCCGTTATATTTTCTTTATATATATATGTATATTACTAATCTAAGTCACTCTTCTAGGTGTATATTATTTGTGGATTGGTGAAAATTTGATCAAAGACTGTTGTATTTCTTAATTATTATTCTTCCAGAAAAGTGTGCTAACGAAAGTACCACAAGCTAGACGGTACTTAATAATTAAATAGAAATTTGAAAATTATCGTTTGGTTATTAAAAACCTAGATAATTCTTTTAACAATGATAAAAACCGCTTTATTTGTTACACATACATGTATTTCGTTTAAATTTATGGTGGACCTTTAACTCTTAAATCTTTCTCATATTTAGCAATTTTGCATATTATCTTCAAGGATTTGATATAAAAAGATTGTTGTTATTGATATGTTTGACTAGACTACAGTATCATTTTGTTTTGTAGAAACCTTATAACAGACAATGTTTTCCGATCGACATTCCAACAGGTGAATATTATAAGACTCTTTCATGCCCAAGGGTGTAGGATAGGGAAATGAGAGAAAGGTGTATCTATACCGGTAAAAGATATACTCTAAAATGGCTACAGGACAATCAAATCGCAAGTCACACTGACATATGAAAAGAAAAGGTTGCAAACAAATACTACTGGAGAATCTCGCATGATATTTCACGTTATTTTTTTTACTTTGCTGTCACGTTTAAGACTATATTTTCTGTGCCTAAAATACTTCTCAAATAACAGGTCATAGTAAAATTATGCGCTAGTTTGCCCACCAATCTTGTGTAAATTGAGACGGCACGTTACTATTGTAGCGTGATGACATGTAATTGTGACGTCATGTCATTGTCCTTTTGAAATTAACCTGATGTGTCATGTGAGTGGTTGAGGCTGCTAGTTTTGAAGTCTATCGTTAGATCCTATTTTTTCTATGCTTACCTTCTTTACGCGGACATTAAATCTTTCTTATTTTGTTTAAAGCTGTGGTAACATTTTCTAGTGTAGAAGTTGAGCATGCCACTTTGGTAGTACACAAAGATACGCAGCAATTTTCAATCTTAAAAATCTTGTTGTATAAGTTAAATGTTAATTGTAACTTCAGACGAAAACGAAATACGAACTCGTATCTGGTGCAAACGGATCTGTGGCTGAAGAAGCCGCAATACTTTCGTATCACGACGGGCCAAATATCTTAGGTAAAAATGAAACTTCTGAAGCTTTGCATTAACAATATAAGCAAGACTTTCTGACTAAAAGAAAATTGTTAAGTCTATCGATTTTCTTTTATTATTGAACCGTTCGATTGAAATTTATGCATTTTCACAGAGAAATGAATTTGGCAAATCGCGAGTAAAGACCTATTATAATGGAGATATTTATCCTCCCTTTACCTCATATAAGGAACAAACAAATGCTTGTTTAAAGCATGTTTTACTTAGTTTAGCTTGAAATGAATCCGTGCTGACGGGATGCCAACATTTTTTACAGGACTGGTCATGATCAGCATGCTTCTAGGGATATCCGCCGGTAAAATCAAAGAACGGGGTAGTGCTTTTCACGCCTTTTTTGCCGCTGTCTTTGATGTTATCCTTCAGCTGATTAGAGTTTTCATGTGGTAAGTCGAATTGTACACGAAGTTGAAAAGAAAATGATGTTTTAAATCAAATTGCCTTTACCTTAAAACGTCCCTTTTCTTTTATCAATTTACCTATTGTTTATAGATTTTAATTATTACATTTTATAGGCATAACGGTATACTGCAAACTGGGAATGAATTTTCGCCATAGTTTTAGTTCGCCTTTTTCGTCCATACACTGTATAGTAATGAAATTTGAAGGGCGAAATTTACAATGGGTAAATAATGTTGTAATAACTTGTGTCCAATCCTGTTGTCACTATTTTGGCAATAAGATATGTTTAAACTAAAAAAAAATGCGTGATAATGGATTCTACCAGTTGAGGGCGAATATTTGACTGGATGAAATTTTATGGTTAATATTCAATTAACAATCTGGGTTATGAGATAGGGGAGGTTACTCCAACAGCTACTAAACAACATAATTGCCAAGGACAGGCATGGCACAGTCGATGAAAAACAAATAAATGTATATAGGCCGATTAACTCAACGAAAGAGCACATAGTAATGGTAATAGTTAAAATAGGTAGAAACTTTGCTTTTTTACATATATTTCAATGTTAAAATGTTCATCGAGTTGTTTTGTTTGAAAGAAGCAAATAAACATAGATTCTGTGTGAATATAAAAAAAGGTCTACATATTTATTCCGTTTGAATCGTCGATAAAGATTCAAAGTGCCTTCCTCGAATAATGGAGGATGGAAGGCATCCAATTCTATTCTTAAGAAAAAAATAAGTTCCGAAGTATACATTCAATTTCTTATATAGACATTTTACTGATATTGTGTTGTCATTGAACTGCAAGAATTCGCATTACTTGCATATCATTCATCACTGAAAACCGTATTTTATACAAAATCTTCTGTTCATTGGATTCGTTTCTTGAAATTTACCTACAAATCATATATATGAATAACACCTATCAATCAATCTCTATTACAGAACGGAGTACCTAAATTTTCACTTGAGATTCCTGGTTTCAAACATAGTAGTTTTCTCTGCTGATGCATTTGATATGTTAAAGGTTTTTTCCTACTTCAGAACCTGCTCTTAATATTATAATTTTCTGGATGCATACGTTCAAGTTGACCAATAAAGTACACAGTGTTTCCAAGTGGATTGGTTTCAATTCACGACAACAATTTCAAGGTTTCGATCGTCCCCTTTATGGTGAGCGGTAAAGCACGTGCGATCAGGGCATACAGTGCCAAGCTTTTAAACGTGTTCGTTGTCCTTCGGTTGTTGGTAGCTTTATGCTTTTCTTAAATTAATGAGGCAATCATGAAGGATGCGACATTTGGTGCAGGAAAAGCTTATCTTTTTACACTGTGATATTAAGATTATGATGTTCTACGAATGATCTTCTGTTTCAACAGTAGTTTTTAGCCACTGGCAACGATCGATGCGTCCTTGAACGTACTTCATTGATGGCATACTGTGTTACCGGATTTAAAGTGCGTTCTACATGATTGTTGATTGTCCCCGAAGTTTGCTGTAATTTTGAAAGCTACAGTGATCCTTTTCGAGAAGTGGCACGGTTCATGTACATGTATATTATAAACACGCACACTTCCTCATTAAAGGGCTTTACGCATCTCCACTTCTGTTTATCCAGCATTGTTTGGTTCCTACCATCACCGACGAGATCTTATAATTCATTTTTGGGTAATTCAATCACTTGTGTGCGTCTTACATGCTTTCAAAGATGTATTAATTTAGCTTGAATAGAATTGCCACATAGTTCATTAGTTATTTATTAACAGGACTACGCCATTTTGTCTAATGAGTTTGATTGCCACCACCCTCGCCTCAGCGCATGACATACAGGAAGACTTCGAGGCTCTCGGTATCTATCTAATCACCGTAATTGGCGGGCAGATGATATTCTGGTTGATACTCGTACCTCTTGGATACGTCATCATCAAAAGACGAAATCCTTTCCTCTTTTATTACGTCCTAGCAGAACCAATGTTGATATCTGTTGCAACAGGGAGCACGTACGTAATAACTACAAGGATTTTTTTATAGGGATTGATCGGTATTATTTTTGAAATGCCATGTGATACATGTATGAACTGCCACAACTTAATTTACATCATCAACATTAGCGCTAGAAGTAAATTTGATTTTTTTTTCTCTCCAAAAATCCCTACATTTACATTTTGATAATTCAAGTATCAGCAATCAAAAAGTTGACACAATTTGTTGAATTTTTATACTTTCTTGATGTCTTGCTTGATTTATATAACAATTGACAAGTACTTTTAAAGATTTTTTTAATTATAAATATAGCTCACATTAATTAGTTCATTGCATAGTTCGACATGAATTAAATCTACAAATATGTGTGGCATTTTTTGTAGTGCACTTGCTATTCCAGAAACAATTCACAGTCTCGAATGTCATTTAGGAGTTGACAATCGTGTTGCGTCCTTTGTAGTTCCATTTTCTACCACCATAGGGCGCTGTGGCTCCTCGCTATATATATCCATTTCCTGTGTATTTATTGTTAAAACAACAACAGGAAGCATTGGTGCTGAGGAAATTGTTTTAATCTGGTAAGTTTAATTATTTGACTGCTCTCTCTCTCTCTATATATATATATACTTTTCTTTTATCATTTTACAACAATTATGAAACGGCTTATTTCACCTTATATAAACATATGGGTCTTAATGTGGGAGGTACGCGGTGTACCTGGAGAAAAGCCGCGTGGTCGGCCAGGTGACCAAATAGTTTTTTAAGTCTGATCGGTGAATCGAACTCCGGCTGTCTTAGTGAAAGACGAGTGCGTTATTCATTGCGCCACCCAACAACCCATATTTGACTGTTCAGAGACTATTTATTTGATTTAAGAATGAGAACCAAGAACATCTGATTGCATTATAGGTTTTTTTCTCTCAATATTTTAGACATGTCTTTTGAGCGATTTATTTCCTATTAACCAAAACCTTGCCTGAAAGTAATCATATAAAAAATGCATGTATATTTAAGATGTAAACAATAGAAGCATCGTAATATTTATTATTACTTTTTATCAGTTCTTCGGTCAGACATTTCAAATTCGCCAATTTTCTGAATCGTTTTCTACATAACAAAATCTGGCTTTACAGGAAGTGATTTCTTCCATACACAGTTACATGAATCTTAATTAGAAGTGTTGTCTTGCTCAACCATGTGTTTGCTGTTTGCAGCATTTTAACATCATTGCTGTCCTTGGCCACTCCTTCCATGATCGGTGCTAGCTTAGTTACTATTATCCTCATTTTGACAAGCCTCAACATTCCTCCAGAAGCAGCAGCCATTTTGTTTTCAACGGACTGGTTTCTGTAAGTGAAAACATTGCATTACAACGTACACATAATAGCCAAAGAAATAGAAATACATAGTGTACCCGGTATTGTTTTTCCTGATACTATCTATCGATAAAATGTACTTAAAGAACATAAAAACCCTCGTAATGCTGCAGAAACTCGATGACTTGATGTGGTCGTAAGTAATGTTCCGTGTCCGACACGTTAATCCAAATCCTTGGAAATTCCGTCTTTTCGTATTGCAGAGTTATCTGCTCTTGTGAGCAGCTATTGATTGTTACGTCATTTGTTTGTGAGAGTAACGTCATATTGTTTTGAGAAAAAGACGTTATTTTCTCACACAAACTAATGACGTAACAATCAATACCTGCTCACAAGAGCAGATAACTCTGCAATACGAAACGACGGAATACCTCGGGCTCCTGTTGAAGATCTACATCATCATCGCCCCTGTAGTTTAAGAGTTTGGCATTTCAATCATTATCTACCAAGGACTGGTATGGAGCCAAGTTGTTGCATATTTGTTATGACGTCATTTTGTACGAAAATAACGTGGAAATATTGCGCGAAAATATTACGTCGTTTGTGGCGCGAATAGTCTGTAAGCAGTCGGACATTTTAGCAAATGATATGTAACATAAATACACGTTTTGTTTTACCGTTAAAATTGTACATATTTCATTACAAATTTTAGCAAATAAACGTGCCATATGTGGCCCATCTGGCAGACAGCCGATAGAAGCCATGTATGGCCCATCTGGCAGACAGCCGATAGAAGCCATGTATCACCCTTCTGGCGCTTGAAGGGTTAAAGAACATAAAAAACAACAACATATATTTAAGTTAATTCTTCTTGTAAATATTGATAGAGCGGAAACTGATATTTACGAATTGAACCAATATGGTCATAATGTTTAAATACTAAAACAATGATGTAATTTGAAATATTGTAATGGTATTTGAAATTTCTTTATTCTTATTGAACCATATTTCTAGTTCACAGTATTTGCATTTTTCAGAGATAGAATCCGAACTGGAACAAACTACGTCGTGCAGGCGTTGGGTCACGTGATCACAGACAAGTATTGTAACCTGTCAGAAAATGATCCAGCCACAACAACGCATGGGACTGCGCGTTGCAATAATACGACTTAATATCGTATTCTTTAAACAGTGAGTGACGGTGCTTTCACTTTGTGTCTAATGGGCAGTTGTATTTGGAAAAGACATATTGCTAACAACTAAATAATGGAAAAGATCATTCTGATATAAAAGTTTTACTAAAAAAAAAATATACGTTTGAAATTATACAAACTATATGTACATGTACTAAAAATATTATGTTCTCATTGTCAGATAGATAAATAAAAGGTTGGGTTTTTTTTTAATTAGAAACACGTAGATCTATAAAGAATTACAGACGCATTTAACATAACGTGTATCTATATGTAGCTATGTGAAATGGTCTCGAGATTGATAATGAAAGTGCTAATACGTGTTTCTAATTTTTTAACTTTTCAGATATTTATATGTACTATCTGTATTTAATGCATAGAGTAACAAAATTGATAGAATAAAGGAGACAAAGAGAAAAGATAGTTTAAGCGGTACAAAATATATTTTATATTTTTATTGTAACGTTTTTTGATAGAATAAAGGAGTTGGATTACAGGAAATATATGTAAAGGGAAGTGGTTAGGGTTAGGGTTAGGGTTAGCAAACTTTGACAAAAGAGTGCTTACGAATATTTGTTTAAGCTACTATCAACGATTAAGCTTAGGTGTCGGTTTATATCAGAATATGCTATACTAAACAAGTAAATGTCAAACTCCTAACGATATTCACGTCTACATGTTCCATTGGCAAATACACTTTAAGCTATATTACCTAACTGTGTGATTAAATATCAAAATGAATAGAACTCGGTCAAAAATGATCAAAAGGAATAGAACTCGGTCAAAAATGATCAAAAGGAATATTTACATGGAGACCCTAGAAAAGCTACATGGACCAGGAAAGATTCTAGTGCTTCAGGTCAAGTCCAAGTAATTTATAACAGATGATAATATTAATGTTTTGTGAAAAAAGATATTTTTTTCGTACACGTGAAGCTATATAATAAGTAAAGTAGCATTAACAGTTCTGTTATAAGGCCCTGTATTGTTGATAAGACCAAAGAGTGATAGTTCTCTATTTAACAAAGAAAGGTATTTTAAGTGTATCCATGAGAATATTTCTTAAGAATATTCATGATTGCCACTCTTTCCCTATTACAGAAACTGCAATTAGGATGATATGCATAAACTTATTTCTGTGCATATCAATTTGTAATTAATATATATAATGATCACTTCTAAATTGAAACCATTGAAGTTTTGTATTTCAGTCACTCTTAAAGGGAGATTGTAACTTTTATTTCATGTTTCGTAATTGTACTGTAATAAAATATATTGCCCCATTTATACTGTCCATTTATACTCTAAACTTTTGATAATTCGGCACGGCCTTTCTGTTTTTAATAAGGAATCCTGGGCTTATTTTCGAAACCAGCCTATTTTCGCGGCCTTGTCATTTTTTGAAGATATTTAGACAGCAAGTCATCAAGTGCTTAATTTCAAGTCTATAATAAGCAAGGGAAAATTGTAATTTGTTTTGTTTAAAACCATAATGCTGTGCAAATTTGAGACCATTTTAAAAACAACATGTTAGTAGTTTCAATGCGTATCTACTTGTGCATGTTGTCATAGGTCTGATCAAAGTCTGTATAATTGTTGACTTTATCACCTTTGTGTCCAGATAGAAAGTGAACAACATGTCTTTGTGGAGTTCAATATTCTTCAGTTCAAATTTTGAATAAAACTTAGCCAACTTGTTAGATATGACTATTAACTACGAAAAAAAAATAAGAAAAACCTATTCTGTTTCTTGCTTCTTATAATAGTAATAAGTTAATTAAGTGATAAATCAATCAAAAGAAGCGCGCATTTCATTCTAGAATATTTACATTCTGTATGCTTAGACCCATTGACAAAAATTACATTCATAAATGCATAACACAGGTGTTCATAGAATCTCAGCACGTGGGAACTGATAGTAACCTTTTCACACTGCGTAGTAATACACTACAAAAACTACTCACTCGGAACGACCGACCTAGATGCTTAATTCTTACATCTTAAAATATTATTGAACTGTGCTTTGTGAAATATCCACGTATTCACGTGTCCTGTGCTACAAATAAACATTGAATATGGAACTACATTTTGTTGTGTTATTGTTGTTGACGGTTGCTAAGATCTCTCACGATAGTGTCACATTTCCCCGCGAAAAAACACTGTTCTCGCCACTGCGTTGCACCCGTGTATAAGCAGGAACAAACCCTGTTTATTTGTTTTATTCGTTGTTATATCCATCCACTGAAAGGATTCGTCAATGTAAATATAAGGAATGATATTTATTTTTTCAACATTTATGAGGTCATACCAACAATGGGGTTTTGGACATATTTTACATGAATCGCTAACGCAATTCATTCAATATGTCCATAAACCCATTGTTGTTATGACCTCATAAATGTTGAAAAAATAAAAATCATTCCTTAAGTAATATCACCACAAGTCCAGGTCTCATGGCTGATTAATGCTCAGTTTAATATTTGTAACATTGAAAAGGACATTGCATTGAGTATCCCATGTAACTTTAGATCGTCACTTGAGATGTGAATAGTTGTTATAACCATAGGAAAACGAAAGAAACTCGTTTGATACAAAATATAAAGCAATAATTGTTAAAACAGTTGCCTCCCTTCTAATACTAAAATTTGCCAATACTCATTACGACTAGATATGCGGCGAACATTGTC
>NW_018403567.1:13084-17000 GCF_002113885.1 Mizuhopecten yessoensis | reverse complement strand
CACATTAT
The DNA here is from genome assembly GCF_002113885.1 of Mizuhopecten yessoensis. Taxonomy (NCBI): domain Eukaryota; kingdom Metazoa; phylum Mollusca; class Bivalvia; order Pectinida; family Pectinidae; genus Mizuhopecten; species Mizuhopecten yessoensis. The sequence goes on along the minus strand of NW_018403567.1, from coordinate 16,992 downwards.
ACTTTGAGTTACACATTATACTGTGTGTTACGCATTATACTGTGTGTTTTCACATTATACTGTGTGTTTTCATATCATGCTGTGTGTTACACATTATACTGTGTGTTACACATTATACTGTGTGTTTTCACGTTATTCTTTTTGTTACACATAATATTCTATGTTACACATTATACTGTGTGTTTTCACATTATACTGTGTGTTACACATTATACTGTGTGTTACACATTATACTGTGTGTTTTCACAACAAATTGAATGTTTTCACAACACACTTTGTGTTTTCACAATATACTGTGTGTTTTTGTCGGGATATTCGTTTTTGACACAGAAACTGTCGCAGTAACACAGGGAGTGTCACAATGTTCCCTTTTAAACAACACATTATTACTGTTTCTTAAACTCCTTAACACACCTAGTTTGACAAGGTTGTAGTTTATACACTTGTACCTTCATCAAACTCTCAAACAGACTCTGAAGTAACAAACCTTCTAGTCGAAACAATTAATTAAAAAGCATAAACATCTTCATTGCATTCGCATTGACGTGTAAGGTGTAGTCTGTATCCTAAATAACCTTACCTTATGATATTTGCATGAACGTTAATCAATGATTGTTAAATCGTCGAATATTTCGAAACATGTAAAACCACCATTGGAACTGTCTCTTAGCCTGCTTATTTTCTTCAATTAAAGATAACTCGACCCTCAAACCATTTACCGATATTGTTTCTTCCTTTTCTGGTTGTATGGAAGGGGTTGGTACATTTCTGCCTAGAGGAAAAGTTCAGTGCAAACTAACATGTACATCTTGATTTGCATGTCGACACCTTGAATGCACCATGTAATGTTTACAATGTTGAAAAATAAACAAATAAATACAGTAAGTTGTAAAAAAAACCTAAAAAACAAAAAAATTACATAAAATACATACATATAAACAAAAACAAAATTATGATTAATATTGATAAGACAAAATATACTTGTTTTCTTTTGTTCTATGCAAAAATGAAACATAACCATTTAAAAATGCTTACGCTTAAAGTCGGATAAATTTTGTTCATAACCTCAAATCTAAAACCTCCGAAAATCACCAAAACCTAGCCATATGAATCCCCATTTTATGACACTGGACAGTACATACTAAAATAAACCGAAGAATCCTGTACTCTACTGATTTTTCAGTACCATTCAAGTTCTCGAAAAACATTAAAATACACTGATGTTTATTCCAATAGGTACATCAGTTTATAGATGCTTCACAACTCTTCGATCAAGGTTATTACTCAGACTGCTTATACAAAATTCACCCATGACCTTACCAATAATGATATAGCCTCGATATGAAATACTAATGTTAATTCATCTTTGATTTTGTGACTTAAGAATGTTTTAATTAGTTATTGATGCTGATTGGATTAACATTACTCGATCAACATTTTCAGTTAACGAGTCAATACGATAGAAAAGAAGTTGCATTGTTGGTATTTTTCATGAGTGGCTTTGTTTTTGCAAACTTCGTGAAAACATAGCAAATTGTGGTTTCAAGGTCTTCATGAGTATTTTGTTTTGTCAGAAAGACTCATCGGCACTTAACATAATATATTTGATATTATCGACTAGAGAATACTAAAGAGTCATCAAAATTGTAATTCAAACTCAAAGTTGATAAAACTAGGTCAAAAATCTTAACAAAGAAAATATTTACAAAGACCAGGTGTTCCAGAAGAGTAAGCGTGTTCACGTGCAAAAAAAAACACCTTTAAAGATCAAGGTAGAGAAATAGATAAACTGAGTGATATGAAAAATGTCCAAATCAAATGAAATCATTACAGAATACAGACTATATTTCAACTTGGTAACTGTCAAGAGAAATCGCGTATAAGTTCTGATTAAAAAAGAATCGAAGATATCTACTGCCAAAAATAGTAACTATGCACTAGGTATAGGCTAGTTAAGACACAATATATATTTGCCTGCAGTTGTTAAATATTTTTGCACTGGTACTGACAGTTCCTATTCTTAGCAGTGGGTTATTGCAAATATGGTTAACGAGTTGTCTGACACAGGGCAGTTATATGAGAATGATTATGTATCTGAATTTCATGCATTCTATTTATATTTTATGAACAACACAACTTGATATCATATAACTCATAGTGTCTCTTTTTATCCGCAATATATTACAAAGATCAGCTGTTTTTAAATAACCTATTATGCGTATAATACGTGTCATTCAATAATTGCTTTTGTTGATGCGGATTTTAAATTAATTGTTTTCATTCATAAAGACCCATTACCACGTAATATCATTTATTAAATAACGAAATAAGGTAAAACGTAGTCGAATTTCTAAAAATCATCTAAAAAAATTATGAAACCCATTTTACTACGCTGCATGTCACAGATAGGAAATTCAATAGTGGTATATAACACAAGGTGCTAAATAAACATGATACGCCATTGAAACTTACGCAATCATAAATAAAATGGAGGCATATGTTTGTCAATGAAAAACGTTTCTAATAATGCCCCATGGTCGTGATTTACGGTGCTTCCTACGTTTGTACCCCATGCATAGACACACACGTATGATATATGTCTAGGTCATAAGGTTATATACTTAGGTAATAGGCCTGTCAAAGTCGAGTGTTATGTTATGATTAAATAGGCAATGTGAACAATTTAAATATAATTATTCATAATTAATTATTGAAATTGATTTAGAACTAACAGGACATGAATAAAAATCCGGATTAAATACCAACCTGTGTTTTTTATATATTGTACAATATCGTGTTTGTTACGTTTGACATTGATAGGCAATTAGGCTTAATTACCTTTGTTAATTGCCTGTCCCGCCTTTATACTAGTCCAGTAGAACATTGTTTACCTACATGGACTGGGCGACAGCACATCTTCTTTGATTACAAACAAATTAAATCAGTTAATTCTAAAAAATATACCATGGGGATCGTGGGATAAAAAACGAAATGCAACGAATGCAGATAATATATACATATTAGCGTATGATGGACAGAAAATCTATACCCTACACTTATTATTTTATGATAGTTAGCAAACATGAAACAGCAAATGAAGTATAAGTACACTGCATGACAAGTAACATAAAAACCTTAACGCAGCTGATTTTAAACGGCAGAAGATTTGTTATGCAGTTCCTTATGTAATATAGGCAATTTTTTGCTGTGTTCACAGTCATGTTGACCTCTGGAGTTGCCGCTGTACTACTGTTGTAAATAGTTTTTGTTGACGCTGTAGTAGTATTTGTAGAACTTTTTTTACAAGAATTTAAAAAAATTACCAATTCGGCGGCCATTTTGAAAATGTGTATTATTGTGTAAATCTTGTGCTTCAAAAAAGGCCAAAATTTCACCTTTTTTGGCACTAGATTGATCACTTAAATTGGCATTGTGTCGCCATTTTTAATTGTAGCAGGTTCATTTTTGCTGTACAACTTTATAATGTTCAATATGATAAAAATAATATGCAACAAACTGGAAAATTATACATTATTGATATTTTTTTTTCGTATTTAGTGTAACTGAAGCACTTTTGATTTTTGACCCCGAAAAAAGTAAAAAATAGCACAAATGATAATGGGACAAAAAAAGAAGCACACTGACCCCCCATTTTTAGCTCACCTGGCACGAAGTGCCAAGTGAGCTTATGCCGTGGCGCGGCGTCCGTCGTCCGTCCGTCCGTCCGTCCGTCCGTCCGTCCGTCCGTCCGTCCGTCCGTCCGTCCGTCCGTCCTCGTCCGTCAACTTTTCCTTTAAACAACTTCTTCTGAAGAACGGACAGGCCTAGAGTCATGATATTTGGCTGAAAGCTTCGTTGGTAGGAGCCCTACAAAGTTTGAGAACGAAAATGACCTTGACCTGTTTTCA
>NW_018403567.1:4375-11976 GCF_002113885.1 Mizuhopecten yessoensis | reverse complement strand
AGCAACTTCTGAAGAAGAATAAAAAAGCATAGAATCTTATAATAATATATTGCTGGTAGTTTCAACAGATGGAGCCAACAAAGTTTGCGAGGGAAATAGTTTTAGTGCAATATAATATTTAATGAGAAGATTTTGCTATGACTGCTTAAATATTCAGGTGAGCGATACAGGCCCTCTTGGGCCTCTTGTTGTAGATGTTTTAGAAAGAGAAACACGTTTTCATTTAATTCATTAAATATTAAAAAAAGTTAAATACCAGAACTTTTTATATCAAGCGTTTAATCTGTAAAAAAATGGTAAAAAATTAGTATTTTTTCATTAAAAAATAGGGGGTAGGGGTACCTAAAATCGGCTTTTTGAGTTAAAACAATAAGATTAAGAAATTTTACTTCCATAATTTAAAAGAAAATAATATTTTCAACAATTCTACAAACATTTATACATATCTGATAACACACTTGGAAGAAATTGTATGAATTTGTTCTGCAAGTGGTCAAAACCCAAAAAATCACCTAAAATCTCATGTTGTGGTAAATTGGTATCTTTGACCGATCATAGCACAAAAACGAGCACACGGACATCTGGGTTTTTTTGCATTTTCTACTATGCCATTTACTCCTTTTTCCAAAAATCCATATCAATAAAAAAGTTTAATACAGGAAATTTTTGACTTCTCAGAGGTGTACATCCTTAATACGTTTTGTTAACGTTAAAGTGGTGTTGTTGATATATTGTATTATAGCTACAGTTGTGTTAGTAATTACTATTGATGACCCTATAGTAATATTGTTTATAGCTTTTGTTGACGCTACAGTAAAGTTGCTAATAGCTTGTGTTGACGATAGAGCATTATTGTTAATATCTTGTGTTGACAATGTAGTGGTATTGTTAATAGCTTGTGTTGACGCTGTAGTAGTGTTGTTAATAGCTTGCGTTGACAATGTACTGGTATTGTTAATATCTTGTGTTGACGCTGTAGTAATTTTGTTAATAGCTTGTGTTGACGCTACAGTAGTGTTGTTAATATCTTGTGTTGACGCTGTAGTAATATTGTTAATAGCTTGTGTTGACGCTATAATAGTATTGTTAATAGCTTGTGTTGACGCTACAGTAGTATTGTTAATAGCTTGTGTTGACGCTGTAGTAGTGTTGTTAAAAGCTTGTGTTGACGCTATAGTAGTATTGTTAATATCTTATGTTGACGATGTAGTAGTATTGTTAATAGCTGTCTTGACGCTATAGTAGTATTGTTAATAGCTTGTGTTGACGATGTAGTAGAATTGTTAATAGCTTATGTTGACGATGTAGTAGTATTGTTAATAGCTTATGTTGACGATGTAGTAGTATTGTTAATATCTTGTGTTGACGCTATAGAAGTATTGTTAATGGCTTATGTTGACGATGTAGTGTTATTGTTAATAGCTTGTGTTGACGCTGTAGTAGTATTGTTAATAGCTTGTGTTGACGCTGCAGTAGTATTGTTAATAGCTTGTGTTGACGCTGTAGTAGTATTGTTAATAGCTTGTGTTGACGCTGTAGTAGTATTGTTAATAGCTTGTGTTGACGCTGTAGTAGTATTGTTAATAGCTTGTGTTGACGCTGTAGTAGTATTGTTAATAGCTTGTGTTGACGCTGTAGTAATATTGTTAATAGCTTGTGTTGACGCTGTAGTAATATTGTTAATAGCTTGTGTTGACGCTGTAGTAATATTGTTAATAGCTTATGTTGACGATGTAGTAGTATTGTTAATATCTTGTGTTGACGCTATAGAAGTATTGTTAATGGCTTATGTTGACGATGTAGTGGTATTGTTAATAGCTTGTGTTGACGCTGTAGTAGTATTGTTAATAGCTTGTGTTGACGCTGCAGTAGTATTGTTAATAGCTTGTGTTGACGCTGTAGTAAAATTGTTAATAGCTTGTGTTGACGCTGTAGTAATATTGTTAATAGCTTGTGTTGACGCTCTAGTGGTATTGTTGATAGCTTGTGTTGACGCTATAGAAGTATTGTTGATAGCTTGTGTTGACGCTATAGTAGTATTGTCAGTATCTTGTGTTGACACTATAGTAGTATTGTTGATAGCATTTGATGACGCTGTAGTATTGTTAATATCTTTTGTTGACGCTACAGTAGGGTTGATAACAACTTTAGTTGATGCTATAGGTGTATTGTTAAAAACTTTTGTTATAGTTATTATGAGGTTTTTTTGACGCTGAAGTAGAAGTGTTGGTAAACTGTAGTTAAAGTTGTGTTATTGTGTTGACAGTTGTTATTGACAGCTTTAAAACTGTTGTGTCAGCTGTTGTTGACAGCTTTAATACTGTTGTGTCAGTTGTTGTTGACAGCTTTAAAACTGTTGTGTCAGCTGTTGTTGACAGCTTTAATACTGTTGTGTCAGCTGTTGTTGACAGCTTTAAAACTGTTGTGTCAGCTGTTGTTGACACTATATAACTGTTCTACAACTATTGTTAACGCTGAAGTACTATTTTTAACAGCCTTTTATTGATGCGGTTTTATTATTTGACAGCTGTTGTTGATACTGTTATTAAACTGTTTCATAGTAGCACCAGTTGTTGCTGATTGTTGTAGGACTGTTGTTGACAACTGTGTTGGACTTATGACTAAAATGTTTTCAAATTCAAATGGTATCTTTAATGAAATGGATTGGTCTAGGTTTTGATAACTATAATTATTTTTTCTTCATTTATATTTATGTGTGTACGTTGTTATATGTGTTGATGAAAAAGCATTTCATAAATTTGCCTGATTTCTTTGTCACATTGATTCTGTTCATTTTGAAATTACTCTACCAGGCTGCATGCCATGACATTTATATAATTTATCATTTATTCAAATAGGGATCCATTTCACAGTTTACACTAATTCTTTTCTAGGTAACCCCCTTCCTTCCATAACCTTTCCTTCTCCCGTTCCCCAAAAACATATATGAACATAATTTTTACTAAATTTATTTAAGAGAGGGCTATATTTCGTTGAAATAACTTGTATCTTTGTACAATAAAATATTTTTAAACTAAAATTGATTTTTGTCTAAATATATGACATAAACCATATATGAACAAGGGGAATTGTCAAATTCGGTTGACTAAGACTATGTTTTCTTTCAAAATGCGGTTGACTAAAGACTATGATTTCTGTTAAGTTTTGTTAAAAAGGTAGTTTTTTAAAGAAAAACAAATAATACCAAATGATTGATTTGTCCATTTAAACCAGCAGTAACGTAATTATTTTTGCCTTTATTGCATTCCTGGTATCTTCTTCCTGCATTGCTAGGATTTCGTGTCCCATGGTGTCCTTCCTGTAGAGCATAGTGTTGCCTTTCACATGCAACTCCACACCCGCGATACCTGTAAAGTGTGTAATCGGGGAGGAATTCTCTACGATAATAAACATAGCTTTATCCATCATTGTCTCTTTATCCGAGTTAGTTCTGGTGTTATGATGGATTACTGTTGGGTACAATTGTAATACATGAAAATATAATAGATCTTTCCCACAGAGAGGTGGACGCATCATAATTCATGCAATACTATAGTCTCATCCTGGGCAGGTAATTATGTCTTTGTGTTTCCGCTCATTCGTGGCAGGTGACATACCTGGGTGTCGTATCATATCTCTGACAAATAGCCATTCTCGAGAAAGGTGTTCGGTTAAAAAATTAATATAGAATTGTAATTCAGACAGCTACTAAGTGCCGGATTTGTATATCAGAGTATAGCATGCTTTTAAAGGATAGGTGCTCAATAAAATGTTTAAGTGAGATATCTTTATGTGTAAGAATGAAATCCATTTCTTTATCTCGATACAGTGTGCACTTCACGAGCTAGGAGGAGTTAAATGTATTAATTTGCAAAAGTAGGTCAATAAGGTCAAGAAAAAGTAGGTCAATTCGGTCTCGCTTAAAAGTGGGTCGTTACAGTTCAGTTAAACATAGATTAAATACAACCTAACTTAACATCTGTACAACTTAATTCAACAGTACGTCAATAATTTATTCGTATGTCAATATAGCCTTGTTAAATCGTAGATCAGTACAACCTATTTTAAATGGGTAAGTAAAACCTAGTTTAACCGTGCGTGCATACAACCTAGCTCAAATGAGTGTCAATACAAAAACCTAGTTCAACATTAGATCAATACAGCCTAATTAAACCGAAAGTCAATCAAGGGTAGCTAAACAGTAGCAGTAGGTCAGTACAGTCTATTTCATTATTTTCAAAAGAAGAGAATGTCAATAATGCTACAGTTTACAACATCATTAGATCTAGCATGCTTAGAAATATAAGTTTTACATATTGTATGCTTTAAGGAATAGTACTACAGTACCAACCTTCTCGTGATATCGCTTGCTTTACCTCTTATGATACTCATGGACAGCAAGTACATCACAGGAAGGAACTTATTTGGTAATCAAAAAAAACAAAAAAACAAACAAACAAACATCGAAAGAAAATAAACAATAATAAAACAACAACAAAAAAACAAATACAAAAAAAAAAACACAAAAAAACACCAAAAAAAAACACAAAAACGATGGAACTCTTCAATGACAAATATAATTTACCATCATGAGGGCTATCTGGAGTGTTACTGTGTGTAGATCTCCGTTCAACTCCAAAGAAAATGTATGTCTTATTTGATTTATATATATTTATGTGTTCCGAGTATTATGATATATTTTGTGACGTTTATGTTATATATATACTGGAATCACCAAAAATATGCTTTTAAACATTATATGTAAATGGGCATATCCTCATTAGTGATTCAGAGGTGACATTTCTTTTTCATTCTGATCTACACCCTTTGCTGAGAATGTGTGATTGAAGGGATCGGATGTGATTCTAACGCCATTATACACGATTTGTGAGCACTTTGCGCGTCTAAGCATTTCCACTTGACTCCATTACAAATGTGCTGTCGACAAGTGGCCGAATACCCTCACCTCACCACCTTCTACACCATCAATCTAGCTTGTGTTACTATGACATTTTCCATCGCCTCTACACCACTGTCGATATTAGATAGCGTTCTCCGTTCTTGTCTGTCCTAGCTTGATAGGTGACAGTTGCATACCCGACATGACCAATCCATTTAGAGGCCAAATTCCTTAATTAGCGGACAAATTACTTTGATTAGGTATAAACATGTTTTACAACGAACCAATTATTTTTCACTGAGGAAACACTAATCTATCTGATATCAGCCCTTCTCGAACCAGCGCATACCCTTGTTACCTGGGCCGATAAAGCGATTTTCATGATAGTTGACGGACGAATCGCCATCGATTTAACACTTGTGACAAATTGATAGGGTTGACGATGATACCTAAATACCCCCCTGTCAATCTAGCATGTTTTCATTCCATTTAACAAAAGCTTGTAGAACTTGTGAACCTTTTGTGTCCCTGCCCTCGAACGCTTGTAGTACACAGGAGCTTGTGCACTAATTTCAAGCGTATGCATTACCGAGATCACGGTATAAGGATAACAAAGTCGCACGAGAAAATGAGCTTGTAAAGAAAAGGCGACAACCTAAAATGATCGTTTAAATACCATTTACACATTATTATCCGACGACTAAACAAAACGTTGTGTATTTTCCTAATCGAATAGATATTTCTATCTTCTTAGTAAATATAGGATAAACAACTAATTATTTATATATAACAAATATTTTTATCCTGAATTATTATTTGTAATTTGTAATACGCGTTGTAGAATATTCTATCGTTGACGTATAGTTTACCTATGTCCCACTCATTTATTTGATACGCATTTGAAAGTTTTGCAAACAGAAGACTCATTTATGATCATTGAGAAAATTTGTTAAAAATTTAAATCAAAAATTTAAAACATTTCTTCCATAATATTTGACTTCTTGTAAACGTAAAACAATAAAAGCATAGAATACCGAAATGTCAACAAAAACTATATTTCGAGCTCAAAGGCGATAAAACAAGGGGAAAATGTAAACAATATGTACATGGAGAATCCTGAGAAAGTACAATGATAAGACCAGGTGTTTCGGAAGGGTAAGCGTTATCTGCTTCATCGACGACACCTGCCTTATGGATCGATGTAAATTTCAAGTAATGTCACACCCTCACGTTTATAACTAGGTATGAAAACATATATATTGTTTGCTCTTACATTTTAACTTAACAGGCAATGTCTCAATATGAACAACAAATTTGCTTGGTGCGTCTAGACATGAAATATTGAACTATGCAACAGTTGGTCTTTTGTTGTATAATTAAACCATGTTTTGGAATGTATTATTTGAACACAAATGAGAACATGTTGTTACTATCTGGTTGACTGTAACTCCGATAATAACAACTGCTCAGATTTGTTCGTCATAGAACGTACTATAATCTTTTTTTTAATTTAGAACGACAATAAATATGGTCGAGGTATTGTTAGCATGCAAAACATCAACTAAACATAATTCAAAGGTTTTTTTAACTTTTTAAAATTTGTACGGTTTGAATTATTATCACAACTTAATTATACAATTATACGAGCACTTTTATACCGAGCTTGCTGCAACATTGTAGCTGGAATACTATTATAGGTCGTATTACATAAAGTAGTAGTTAAGGAATACATCTTCTGTTTCGTCTCAAAATTGTAAATCTGTAACATTACAAAGGGTTTACTAGACATCTATACCCATTTTCTGTATTTTAAAAAAAAAAGTTTTATTTTCATTCTTTTGACATTTAGAACCACTGTTTATTACTAAAAGAACAAAACAGTCATATGATTGAGTAAACATTTTTACTTTGTTCGGATTGGACTTTTCAAGGAAATGGTTTATTTTCTGGTAGTTACTTTTTAATTCTACTTTATCCAGAGAACAATGTGTGTAAGTACGATGTGAAGACGTTCCTTAAGCATTATTACAGATCATGTTTATTTGTATCTGAACATTACTATTACATGTATAGAACAAAATACCTAATTCGGTTGTATTCTTGGCCTAAATGGGATAGGTTTGAGATTTTGACTTTCAATCATGGTTGACAGGCAGACGCATGAATGAACAGACACACAATCTTAAATAACAGTATCCTATACTCTTACTGAAGAGAGAAAAACACTGAATACCTGGGGATAAATAGAGTAGAAAGACAATATAACCAATAGAGATACGAATAAGGAATCACATAATTAAAAATTAAGTATATTGATACAGTCAAACAAAGAAAGCATTTTAACTGCACCGTGTGGCTATTTCGTCCATTAAAGACTCAACAGTACAAAATGTCAAAATAATTACAATCTATATATATAAAATTACAGGGTTAAGGAAATGGTGCTATAAACCTTTTTATAACGTTAAACATTGATAATTTTGGATACAACAGATACTGAAACAAATTTTTTGTGTACATTGTTACAGATACAATCCAGTTACATGGTTACTGCCAACCTTGCACCCTAATAGTACATTAACAGAGGCAAACACCTTGTGATCACTAGATATACAAGGACGGAAACACCTTGTGATCACTAGATATACAAGGACGGAAACACCTTGTGATCACTAGATATACAAGGACGGAAACACCTTGT
>NW_018403567.1:3001-4137 GCF_002113885.1 Mizuhopecten yessoensis | reverse complement strand
ATCACTAGGTATACAAGGACGGAAACACCTTGTCATCACTAGATATACAAGGACGGAAACACCTTGTGATCACTAGGTATACAAGGACGGAAACACCTTGTGATCACTAGGTATACAAGGACAGAAACACTTTGTCATCACTAGATATATATAAGGACGGAAACACCTTGTGATCACTAGGTATACAAGGACGGAAACACCTTGTGATAACTAGGTATAAAAGGACAGAAACAACTTGTGATCACTAGGTCTACAAGGACAGAAACTCCTTGTGATCACTAGATATAAAAGGACGGAAACACCCTGTCATCACTAGGTATACAAGGTCGGAAACACCTTGTGATCTCTAGGTATACAAGGACAGAAACGCCTTGTGATCATTAGGTGTACAAGGACAGAAACTCCTTGTGATCATTAGGTATAAAAGGACATAAACACCTAGTGATCAATAGATATATAAGGACAGAAACACCTTGTGTTCATTAGGTATACAAGGACAGAAACTCCTTGTCATCACTAGGTATACAAGGACGGAAACACCTTGTGATCACTAGGTATAAAAGGACAGAAACACCTAGTGATCACTAGATATATAAGGACAGAAACACCTTGTCATCACTAGATATACAAGGACAGAAACACCTTGTGATCACTAGGTAAAAAAGGACAGAAACAACTAGTGATCACTAGATATACAAGGACATAAACACCTTGTCATCACTATATATACAAGGACAAACACCTTGTGATCACTAGGGATAAAAGGACAGAAACGCCTTGTGATCATTAGGTGTACAAGGACAGAAACAACTTGTGATCAATAGATGTACAAGGACAGAAACTCCTTGTCATCACTAGAGATACAAGGACAGAAACGCCTTGTGATCATTAGGTGTACAAGGACAGAAACTCCTTGTCATCACTAGAGATACAAGGACAGAAACGGTATACAAGGACGGAAACACCCTGTGATCACTAGGTATAAAAGGACAGAAACACCTTGTGATCAATAGATATACAAGGACAGAAACACCTTGTCATCACTAGATATACAAGGACGGAAACACCTTGTGATCACTAGGTATACAAGGACGGAAACACCCTGTGATCACTAGGTATAAAAGGACGGAAACACT
>NW_018403567.1:342-407 GCF_002113885.1 Mizuhopecten yessoensis | reverse complement strand
CACTAGATATACAAGGACGGAAACACCTTGTGATCATTAGATATATAAGGACAGAAACACCTTGT
>NW_018403567.1:0-104 GCF_002113885.1 Mizuhopecten yessoensis | reverse complement strand
AGAAACACCTTGTGATCATTAGGTATACAAGGACGGAAACACCTTCTCATCACTAGGTTTACAAGGACGGAAACACCTTGTGATCACTAGATATACAAGGACAG
>NW_018403566.1:323990-325127 GCF_002113885.1 Mizuhopecten yessoensis | reverse complement strand
ACCACGAGTATACTTCCAAACATGACTATGGAACAATTTGAAACAGGACTTTTATTTATATATCTTCAGCTTACTAGTAATGTAATGTATTTTAGCCGTTATTGAAAGAAAACAAACCATTTCATCATTTTGTCGAGACTAAGTTAAAGATACGTATATTAATCGTACAATTCCGAAAGAAGGATAGCGTATGTCAAAACTTGTGGCAATGTTATCATAAGCATACTATAAATAGCTCTCGTTCATTGCCGGTGCATTGCAAAAGGTTACGTGTAAATAAACATTAATCGCTTACTTACTGAGCATACCCTTTAGAGATGTTCATGTAAATGTATTTAATGTGAGCCTACACAAAGGATAATTTAAGAAACAAAATACACTGTAATTTTGACAGCAGTTTTAATATTGGACAGGAACTCTTTTTGATTATGTGATTGATATTATGACTATTTCATAATGACACAATTTGTTCATGTACTTTCTTGTATCAATATCAACCAAGAGTAGGAGTTATAGGCTCACACCATTCATGAGTGGTCAAAATACCTTCAGTGTACACTCGTGTGCTGCCCACAAAACTAGACCTTAGGGAGCCTTCTTCCCACTCACTATATCACTGTCAAATGTGCAACACATATGCAAAACATTGCTCTAGTAAGAAAGGTTTGTTGGTGATCATACACAGTAGCCACAGCCTCCTGAAAGACAGTGTTTGCATATCAAACCACATACATCACCTAACTTTACCCTTCAAACTAACACAACGCCAGCAGATCTATACCGCACCCTATACTCTACAGTATCAACATCCTTTACCAATTCCCCCTTTTTACTATTCGTACACATCATGACTTGTATAAGTACCCGCAGGACGGGGGTTATACAATTGGTGTTTATAAATCCTCCTAAAGATAATATACCAACAAACTCTTAACAAGCTATTTCCATAAGACCTTTGTTCATACTCCCTCACGCTGTCCTCTAACCTTCTTGTCCTTCGGAAGGGACGTTAAATTGGGGTCCGGTGTAAGGAGAGTCACGCCTTGCACGTTAAAGATCACTCTGCTGGCTTTCGAAAAAGAGTAGGCTAATTGCTAGCCGCCACGGAGTATAGGATATAAATTTAGACTAGTGTAG
>NW_018403566.1:319279-321111 GCF_002113885.1 Mizuhopecten yessoensis | reverse complement strand
GGGTATAAGATATATTTGATAAAAGAATTGCAATTACAGGAACGGGGCAGGATCGGACTAAATTATATATATTTATAAATTGCCAGGCCGAGGTTCCAATATATGTCTCTGGTTTATTCTATCAAAAAAGGTTGTTCAAAGAATTATATATTACATATATAATAAATATGTATCTGGGTTATTTTCTCATTTATATATATGACATTGTTATTGGGATGTCATAACACATGAAACATTGGAAATGACATTATGATAACCAAATTTTAATAACTTCATAACTTATACTCAACTCTTAATAAATAGCATGAATATATTTTGAGTGAATGAATTGGTGTTAATGTGTAGATTACCATCCAATCACGTCTACGATCTTAAAAAAATAATCATTAAGATTATATTAATCCTTTGTTCTTGTACTTATTGATGTGCAGACGGTTAACAGTTCAATCAAATGAAACTTCTAAGTATCTTTCAAAGAAAATACGCAATTTTCCAACTCAAAAAAGTGACATCAGCCCGTAGAGAGCGAAAGTGAGCGTAACCCCTGGATATCGAGGATGATGTAAACATTGCAAATCACTCACCGAGTCATACGTTTGTTACGTGTACATATATATTGTTTGTGTATAAAATAAAATTTAGCTATTTTATATTCCAAATTGAACATAAAGTTATCTTGAAGAACTGTTCCTATTTATTTCTTATTATCCTGTTTTAAACATACGCTATCATAATTTATAACTTGTACATATTGTTTACAATACCTCATATAAAGTTTGCACTTAAATTTACAGGATAATACGCAATAAAACCATGATGGGTGGATCAACCAATAATGTCGAAATCATATCATCGACCCATCACCATGGACTTCACTCGTGTAAACCATTCAATGTGATAACCTTAATCTATAGGGTATTTGAGAGGTACAAGGTAAGTTTGCAGTTTAGCCTACTTATATTGAATCGCACGACCGAATTGTTGATCAAATGATACATTTCCTTGCTCTTTTGAACCGTTTCCGAACATAAATCGTGGTTAACAAATTGTATAATGAGCACCGCAAGTTCTTTCAAAAATAAACTTGACCAGCAACCTGTAAAAGCAGAATTTTGTGCGAGTGGGAATGAAAAATACATCTCGGTGTGCAAAATTATCGCCACGACATTGTTTTGAATATATATAATTAATATGTTCTATAAATATACATTTGCGTGTGGATATTTTCTTTACTCAATATGCGAAACTAGCGAGTATTGCCACTTCGGGAAAATTTCTACTTTTACAAATATAACCATAGTGAACCATTTTACATCGGTATTATTGCAGCTATATAATGCCCATTGGATTGCACAACACAGTGCAGTGTTTACCAATAAAACATTAAGAGTAGGTATCTACATACAGTAGACGAATGAAATTATATAACTTTTTTGTTTTTTAATTATCCTTTTATATAGATTTTTCATCAATGCAATGTACATGTACAATAAATAACAAAACGTTCACTCATTTGTATACTGGCACATTCATACATAAACCTATATCTGTTATGTCCACATTTGTCATAGAGTACATACATTCTCACGATGATATTTAACCACAATAGCATACATACTCATTTCCGTCTATTTTAACATTTTATTACCTATATATATGCATCCATCCATGTGTCTGACATATATATGTCTCAACCATTCATTGCTATGTCTCATGTAAAAATAGAACACATATCAACCTTCATCACATATGGTACAGTATATCTTTATGCTAGAAACAACATCTGCATTAAATTTTATATAACCGCACATGCACATACTGTATAACTCATA
>NW_018403566.1:317071-318079 GCF_002113885.1 Mizuhopecten yessoensis | reverse complement strand
GGTATTTTTGAATAAATTCTACAAATGTGTAAAACAAACCTGTGCCAACCTTTATCATATCGTTTATAATAAAAATGTTTTTCAGATAGTATTTTCTGTAAAAAAACAGCTCTTCCTCCTATCTTGATTTTACTATTATACCAAATGGGAACTTTCAATATGTTTTCCTGAAGAATTTAATAATAATATTCTGTTTTAATCTATAATTTTGTATTTAGTGTGTACCAAGATCGGAGTACATCACTCCAGAATTTATTTTTACACTTATTTACACATATCTGAATATATTCAGAACCACAATTTGCAAGAAGATCTATGTCAATATAAGTTTTAAGTATGGCCTGCCATTTCTCAGTACTCTGATAGAGTCTTCTGATCCAAGTAAGTTTAAGAGAGTTTATAAAAGCAACAAGATTGATCATCTTCAAACCACCATCAGCATAATTTTGAATAATTATCTCTCTTTTAATTTTGTCTGGTTTTCCACTCCATAAATAATCAAATAATATTGAGTTGAGTTTGTTAATAAATCTATCATCTGGATTTGGTAATGATATAAACAGGTGATTAAATTCAGAGATGAGCAATGATTTGATAATGCTAATTTTTCCAATAGGTGTTAATGACCTGTTCCAAATTTTTATTAGAGATTTTAGTTTGATAAGTTTTGTTATTTCATGAAGGTTCACACTAAATTCAATTCCTAGCAACACAAATTTTTCCCCACTGCAAATTGAGTTCAGGTAAAAAACAATCTTCACTATACTTTTTGCTACCAATCCATATCACTTGAGTTTTATCAATGTTCATTCATGTAGTTCTTTTACTGCTTCCTTTACAGATTTCTCAGAGCCATCAAGTATAAGTGAGGTGTCATCAGCATATTGCGATAATAAAATAGGACAACTTTCAATCTCGATACCTTTTACATTTCTATTATTTCTCAATTTTGTAGCCAAAACCTCTGCACACAGAATAAACAGATACGGTGCGATTGGATCCCTCTGC
>NW_018403566.1:315251-315435 GCF_002113885.1 Mizuhopecten yessoensis | reverse complement strand
ATATAATCCTCACACCCTCCACTTTCCCATAAAAGTCTTTGATTCTAC
Source organism: Mizuhopecten yessoensis (assembly GCF_002113885.1). Lineage (NCBI taxonomy): Eukaryota > Metazoa > Mollusca > Bivalvia > Pectinida > Pectinidae > Mizuhopecten > Mizuhopecten yessoensis. The sequence goes on along the minus strand of NW_018403566.1, from coordinate 315,387 downwards.
CATATCCAGCCCAAGAGAAAAGATAATGCAGATAGATCGGAGAAAAGAAAGAACAGCAGAGAAAGAGATTACATAAAAAGAATATAAAATCATTCAATATAAAGGTAATATCACCGACTATTACCTGACAACATAC
>NW_018403566.1:258253-313182 GCF_002113885.1 Mizuhopecten yessoensis | reverse complement strand
TATGGCGAGAACTGGTACTTGGCGAGAATTGGTCGGCAACCAGTATAGTCAGTAAGTTGCTGAAACAAATGTATTCTTCCACAATATATATCTATTGACTCTCTTGGCTGCAATGATGGGTATTGAAAAATGACAAAAATTGTGATTTCGCATATTCTTCTTATTTTTAATAGAAACTTCATATAAATCCAGTTTTTATAGCACTGAACAAATTAATTTTTACACATAAAAAGCACAAAAATTGTAAAATACTATGCATAAATTCTCTCTGGATACAATATTTATAAATCATTGAAGTTAAGTTTGAAGTAATTCGTTAAGATATATACATATATATATATGTATATCTTTTCGTGGATATTAGATAACTATGCTATTATACATGATTAACAATATCCATCCTAATATGTTTTATAACAATGTCTTTGTAGAATATGCTGCACTTGATTCTTGCAATGGATTCAAGAGGTGCAAATTTAAATACTTATATCGAGTCTAATGAACCTTTCGCATTCTCACATTAATGGCATGTCATCATACGCCTAGGCGGAAAACTTCAAGATGTCAAACATATTGTCAGCCAAAAAGAAATCAAGAAAGGAAACTTATCTGTAATATACACTGTATAGCTATACACGTAGGTCTGATTTAGTAATTTAACACATCACTCAATGCTTGAAAGAGTACAGTACCGATATTCCGATACATTTACAGTACAACCTGGCTTCGCCCTCACTAACGGCCGTGCCGTAAAACATTATTCTGTAATTATATCTTGCCCTCGAGGTTCTCGTACACCCGCCTTCAAACCGGAAGAAGTATACTAATAAATGATAAAATTCCATTCGAACCTTCTCGTAAGCCCTACACTGTCTTGATGGTCGCATCCGAGTTGTTCCGAGTGAATAAATTTCCGGATATTGTGGTAAATAAACTCATGAAAAAGAGTGTTAACCGAAAAGAAAGAAACGGTATAACCTATTTTTTTTTTTATATAAGAATACTAATAAATTCAAGCAATGATTATAGCATACTCGGAAAAATAAATGGGTAAATAATTTCAAATGACTAAGTCACGCTTCAAATATTCCGGACTTACCGTGTTTGAAAGCTCAATGCCTGGTAATAATCCATATGAATTAAACACAAACACACCATTTACACACAGACTGAACACACATTATAAACACCAAAAAATCGCTGCCGGTGAAAATATAAATAAGTCCAATACACGGGTTGGCGGCACAACGAAGTGCCTTTAAATGTCTTTACCAACCGCCCTATAGTATACACTGAATATATACGTAATTAGTATCTTCTAAAGTTTCCATCGTTCATTAGATATCCAGTGTCCAGCGGTGTATCCATAAAAAGTCTACGCTTCCTTCCGTTCATCAAAACCGCGAAAAGCTTTCCGTCTACACTGTAAGTGTTTTTTACACATTCCAACTGAAACGCGTCCTTCAGAATTTGCTGATTGTCCCGCGTAAGATCCTCGAAAATGACATATCTGGTGTTTTTGAGTTTCCTGCGCGCGCGAATTATTTCATGTTTCATCCTCCGTGTGGTGAATTTCACGATTACACTCCTTGGTTTGGCCCGGTTGAAATTTCCCAGTCTATGTGCGATATTTATGTCATTCCTCGTCAGATTTACACTTAATTTGTCCGTCACAAATTCAACAATTTTCTCCACGCACTCTTCAACCGATTCCTTCTCCGATGTATCTTCCAGGCCCATAATCCGCAGAGAATCTTTCCTTCCGTGCTGCTCAAGGTCGTTAAGTTTGTTATCTGCCTTTCCTCTCGCTGCATGTAATCTTCCGATTTCTCCTTCTAAACTTTCAACAGTTTTCCGGAGATCTTCATTATCCGTCTCCAGGTCATGTATTCTTCCCTCCAGGCGATCTGTGATTTCTTTATTCTCCGCACATATGTCTTCCTTCAGTTGGGTAATCTTCCTGTCGAGATATTCCCGAGTTAGCATAGAGGAAAGAAGTTCGTCTAATCTATCTTCCACTGTCCTTCTGTCTTTCACCTCACTACCAAATCCACTCTGACGTCTATCTTTACTGACCGAGCTACCTCTTGTCGAAACTCCAGTAGATTTGTCCGGTCCAGGCATGTTTAAGCTGACAATGCTTACAAATATATGTACAACTTGACGGGCATAGAGATCCAGGTATACGTATAGTTACATATAGTATGCGGTGAGTAGTAGTCACTGTGGCGTTTTCAGTCCATATTCAGAAAATCAGACAGCCTCAAATCACACTTTCTAGAGTAAAATTTCCAAAAAGTGTCCAATATTCCGCCTGTCCGTTCTACCACATCAAACAGGACCAAATATGAACTTTTGCAACCATCTCAAAATAGGTGATTTGTATCGATTTTTGCAGAGCAAAAAAATAGTCGACTGATCAGAACCACGTGACGTCACCTTCCCGAAATTATATAACTTTGTTGTGTATGCAATAATAGTATATAGATCTCATAAGTAAAAACGACAGTATGATCCACTTATTGACACTTGATCCGAACAAACCAATATTGGCTGGAAGCATATTTCTTAAATATATATACGAGCATTGAAACAATAACGAAAGTACAGACAAAAGAATTTGCAGTATTTTTATAAGTGTTACTGGATTGTATATATATGATAGAAATATCCAACCGAAGCGTATAGAATATGGGCGATAACCGAGGCTTACCAAGGTTTTTGAACTCAAATTGTATACCCGAGAGTAGGACATTTCTATCATACAATAGTTATGTTAAACCCGAGAGTAGAACATTTCTATCATACAATAGTTATGTTATACCCGAGAGTAGGACATTTCTATCATACAATAGTTATGTTATACCCGAGAGTGGGACATTTCTATCATACAATAGTTTTGTTATACCCGAGAGTAGGACATTTCTATCATACAATAGTTATGTTATACCCGAGATTAGGACATTTCTATCATACAATAGTTTTGTTATACCCGAAAGTAGGACATTTCTATCATACAATAGTTATGTTATGTTGTGTAGCTGCCATCTTGTGGCAAAATATCAACTTAAATGATGAACTAATTTATGAAAAACATCTATACCACTGAAAAGAGCACAATACAATTAGGCTAATACTTTCTTTGGTCTATAAACGACTCGGCAATAATTGCGGATACAATAGTTGACTTGGAAAATTGTGATTTTAGCAAAATCAATTAAAATGACGTCAAACTTGCCGCGTCATGATGTTATCTAATTGTTTTTGCCCTGTGACGTCATTCCCATTTAAGATGGATTGAGCTCAAATGTTTTCTCCATAATAAAGCGCCGGGTATCGATAATATATTAAATGAGCATATCAAAAATACACAGTCTATACTACTACCTATATATGTTAAACTTTTTAATGTTATATTGAACTCTGGCCGTGCACCAGAAGCATGGACAATTGGAGTAATAAAACCCATATACAAAAAGAAGGGTGACCCTAAAAATCTCGATAACTATCGAGCTATTACATTAGTCTCATGTCTTGGCAAAGTATTTACTGCTATTTTGAACTCTAGATTAAATAGACTTTCAGAAGAAATTGATCTAATTTCCAGTGTTCAAGCTGGTTTTAGGAAAGGCTATTCTACAACTGAAAATATATTTATCCTTCATGCTTTAATATCTATATACTTTTCAAAAAGTAAAAAGCTATTCTGTTCATTCATCGATTTCAGAAAAGCGTTTGATACTGTTTGGAGAGTAGGTTTATGGAAGAAATTATTAAAAAATAATATCACAGGAAAGATATTTAATGCTATAATTAATCTGTATGCAAACACTAAATCTTGCGTAAAAACTAGCAATGGTATGACTGATTTTTTCACATGTCACGTCGGGGTAAAACAAGGTGAAAATCTCTCCCCATTTTTGTTCTCAATATATTTAAATGATTTAGAAGAATTTTTAATGCAAAATAATGTTGACCAACTCCATTATATTGATAATTTATTTCAAGATCGCATGGGTATATTTGTTAAATTATTTATTCTGCTATATGCAGATGACACAGTTGTTATGTCTGAAACAGCTAAAGGTCTACAGAATGCTTTCCGTGAATTTGAAACTTACTGTACTATTTGGAAACTTAAAGTTAATCTCAATAAAACTAAAGTTGTTATCTTTGAAAAAAGAAAAAGTAATGCACAAAATATTCGTTTTACTCTTTTTGGTGAAGAGTTGCAAACACATGACTGTTACTCGTTTCTAGGACTGCTGTTTCATTATAATGGCAGTTTCTGTAAAGCAAGAAAAAAACTTGTTGAACAGGCTCAAAAAGCAATGTATGCATTATATAAAAAAATAAGAAATATTATTTTACCAATTGACCTACAATTAAAATTGTTTGATGTATTAATATCCCCAATCCTCTTGTACTCCTCAGAAATTTGGGGGTTTGAAAATACCAATATGATTGAGAAATTACATGTACAGTTTTGTAAAAGAATTTTAAACATACGTAGCTCCACAGCAAATATAATGGTATATGGTGAAACGGGTAGGTACCCTCTGAATATTGAAATTAAATCTAGAATGATAATGTTTTGGTATAAACTAATTACAGGTGAAAATAAATTGTCTAGTATAATGTACAAGCTTATGCTGAATTTACATGAAAATGATTTCGCTGATTTTAAATGGATTTCATATATCAAGAATCTATTCAATTGCACGGGACTAAGTTACGTATGGTTACAACAAAAAACTTGCACTATGAATAAAAATTACCTTAGGGTTAGTTTTAAAACTATTCTGTATGACCAATTTATACAACAATGGTATACTGATATTGAAAATTCTTCCCGGGGTCAAACATATGCAATATTTAAACATCAATTTCAGTTTGAAAAATACTTAACTATGCTCAAACAAAAAGATAGAATAACTATCTGTAAGTTCAGAACCAGTAATATATCTCTGCCTATAGAGACTGGGCGATGGACTAGAACACCACGTGAAGGCAGAATCTGTCCGCTTTGTTTTACTGGAGTTGGAAGCGAGTATCATTATTTGTTTATATGTTCAAATGCTTATGTAAGTCAAATCCGCAGAAAATATATACCTATTTATTACACCTCTAATCCATCTGTTCATAAAATGAAAGGATTAATATCAATATGTAATGTTAGAATATTATCAAATCTATCGCTGTTCATACAATTACTAGAAAGACAATTAAAAAATAATATGTGAATTTCACACATCAAACTGTAAACTTTTGTATACATATAGATATTACTGATCATTTGCTAAACCTAACATAATTGTATTGCATAATGAGTGTGGTTACAGCTTGCTTATCATGGTTTGTTTGTTATCTGTCTATTACAGTATTGTATGATGGGATTGTAACACTGTCTATTATACCTTTGTAATATTATATGGTATGATGAGTAGTATAGTCACTATTATGCCATGGTATGATTGCACTGTATGGTGTGGTATACTATCTATAATATATGTATCATGGAGTGCGAGTAATATATGTGTAATACTGTAATAATATTATTGTAGGATTGTACTGTAAGATGGATGCAACAGTGCCTGCTATACCATAGTGTGAACGCACGGTATGTGTGAATGTAATGCTATGTATTATACCATCGTAATAGTATTGTAAAATGAGTGTAATAATGTATATCACAGTGTATGATGAGTGTCATTGTATGATCAGTGCGTTATACTGTCTATTATAATATTGTGTTTATCATTGTATGAGGAGTGTAATAGTTTCCACTATATTATTGTACGCTTTACGGTCAACCATATCATTGTTATATTGTACTTTATGATGACCTCTTGTTGCGCACAATAGTGTGCCTGAGTGATAATAATAAAAAAAAAAATCCATTGAGAGGAAAGTATATCTTTTATGGAAGGCTTTGTAAGTAATCTCAATTCTCTCTGCCAGTATCTATGTCATTTATGAAAGTTAAGATGAGATTGACGTGTGGAATTTTTATTATCTTCAGCCTCTAAAGAAGTTGCGTATACAAACTTTCTTAGAATAGCTCATTTACCATTGTTCGTCACATTACGTAGCAGGATTAGTATAATTGCCTACCTGGTGGACACTGACCACAGGTAATTCGTACCTACAATGCGTGACACCTATCATTCAAATCTCATATATATACCAGTATTGTAAGTATAAACTATAATTTTCATGTCTTGTAAATCAGGTTTTTTAACTGTGCACGGAACAGAAATTTCAGAATATTCCGTCGTCATGTCAAAAGTTATCTCATTAAATTTCATAGTTAACCTTAACACATCTTACGTCATTATTTCAACTATACGAAACATTAGGAAAATTCGCATACTATATGGAAGGAATATCAAAACGTCAACAAATTCATAACGTGATATATTGAGCTCGTGTACATCAACACCTTGCGGAGGTAAGGGTGATTAGATGTTAACCAAATTGAGTGAACAACACAATACTGTGTTCTGGCGGAAAAACAGGAATGACAAACTTACCTGTTTAAGAGCCATAAAGCAAAACAGCTACTGATTCTTATGTACTTGACTTCTTCTTGTGAACATCAAAAGAAATCGATCCGATATTGGATGTATCCCCCGACCAACATCCATTACTTTGATAGAATAATGTGAAATAGGAACACTTGGAAACTTTTGGTAACCTGTGCGAACAGATAAGTAATTCGTGCGCACGGTTTAGTAATCCGTGCGCACGGTTTGTTAATCCGTGGGCACGGTTTGGCAATCCGTGCGCACGGTTTGGTAATCCGTGCTCACGGTTTAATAATCCGCGTGCACGGTTTGGCAATCCGTGCGCACGGTTTGTTAATTCGCGCGCACGGTTTAATATTCCGTGGGCACGGGTTGGTAATCCGTGCGCACGGTTTAGTAAATGTTTTACCATGTCCCTTCGGGGGCTCCGTAGTACTTTCATTAGACTATGGTATAAAAGTTTTCCCATATGTCCCACCTAATTTGGTAAATTTTTTGACTTCTTTCAAAAAACAAAAAGGGCCGCCATGACGTCATACTCGTTTGTGGCTGGTTGCAAAGGCCCTATAACCACGGATAATAATTTGTGAACAGCTTTGAGAAGACCTACGAACTAGATTGTGATCAAGCGGCATATAAGAACCTGTAATTATTATTATTATTATCAACTATCAAGGTCACAAAGGTCATTACATGTTTTCAAAGTGATGTGATCCTTAAATTTATTTCACATATCTCACCCTTTTCTATCATAGCTTTTCACTAATTAATCCTTAAAAATCCAGTTATAGGAGTTTCATTTATTTAAACATCTGCAATGACGTATACAAATTAACCATTATTATATATGCATTCATGCCTCTGGATTTCCTAAGATTTGGAAATATTCCCCTTGGAAACTAAGCCAGCTGATGCAAGTACAGTTTGTAAAAGGTCTAACTACAAATTGTGTTCCCATCAAAATCTCACGAAACCAAACCAGGGTCTAGAGTATCTTTGTTATAAGCAACGATTATAGACCAAACCAGGGTCTAGAGTATCTTTGTTATAATCAACGATTATAGACCAAACCAGGGTCTAGAGTACCTTAGTTATAAGCAACGATTATAGACTAAACCAGGGTCTAGAGAATCTTTGTTATAAGCAACGATTATAGACCAAACCAGGGTCTAGAGTATCTTTGTTATAATCAACGATTATAGACCAAACCAGGGTCTAGAGTACCTTAGTTATAAGCAACGATTATAGACTAAACCAGGGTCTAGAGTATCTTAGTTATAAGCAACGATTATAGACCAAACCAGGTTCTAGAGTATCTTTGTTATAAGCAACGATTATACACTAAACCAGGGTCTAGAGTATCTTTGTTATATGCAACGATTATAGACCAAACCAGGGTCTAGAGTATCTTAGTTATAAGCAACGATTATAGACCAAACCAGGGTCTAGAGTATCTTTATTATAAGCAACGATTATAGACCAAACCAGGGTCTAGAGTACCTTAGTTATAAGCAACGATTATAGACTAAACCAGGGTCTAGAGTATCTTAGTTATAAGCAACGAGTATAGACCAAACCAGGGTCTAGAGTATCTTTGTTATAATCAACGATTATAGACCAAACCAGGGTCTAGAGTATCTTTGTTATAATCAACGATTATAGACCAAACCAGGGTCTAGAGTATCTTTGTTATAATCAACGATTATAGACCAAACCAGGGTCTAGAGTATCTTTGTTATAAGCAACGAGTATAGACCAAACCAGGGTCTAGAGTATCTTTATTATAAGCAACGATTATAGACCAAACCAGGGACTAGAGTATCTGTGTTATGTGCAACGATTATAGACTAAACCAGGGTCTAGAGTATCTTAGTTATAAGCAACGATTATAGACCAAACCAGGGTCTAGAATATCTATGTTATAAGCAACGATTATAGACTAAACCAGGGTCTAGAGTATCTTTGTTATAAGCAACGATTTTAGATCCATTTACAACGTATCTTATCTGTTTATAACGTATCTGGTCGGTAAAAGTTTTACGTTTTATCGTATAAGCTGTAAAAAAATCCCCACGGCAATGAATATGGTTTTATTAGAAAAATACAGGTCACGTATCTGTTGAAATTTTAACGGACAAACCACGAATACCGATTTTCATGCAGGATACTTGATAAATTAATGTCAATGGATTTAGATGCGATATAGTATACCTTTGTCAATTTCACCGATAATAAATGCCTGTAATAGGCTGCATCACGGATGTTCTTTTACTAACGTATCTGGCACGACATTTTGCGACAGTAGTAAACCCAACATATTTCAGCTTAAATTATTGATATTAAATTAATCAAGTTTTGTTTAGACATAAGTTAATTTAATCTATGAAGGGAAAAACGAATTATAACTAAACCGGAGTAAGTGACGCGACAACGATGCACACTTTTTGAAAATTTACCGTACGTTTTCAAAACATGTACATTGACAATGACATAACACAAAATGGCCACTAGATGTAATAATTTCGGAATAAAGACGGACTAATTTCATTATCCATTCTTTTTTATAAATTACGCTGAATTAAAATAGGTACCATACTCGTCTGTCAATACACACCTATAATATTACAGGTGTATTAACAGACCCTCGTCTAGTACCTGTGTTACATTAGTACTATACTTAGGATATTGCGTTGTGACGAAATACGATCAAAACATGCACACCCTCATTCGTAGGTGACGTTTACGACAGCCAATCACAGACGAAAACGTCTCTGTTGTGATCCAATCGCAACTTCTCGGCCAATTCCGGCAATTCCGGAATTGGCCGAGAAGTTGCGTTGTGATCTAGTTATCAGTCAAGATTCATAACTTTCGATGGAACTCATGAGTAAAGACGTTGTTTTTCTGTATTTTTTCACAAGGAAATACTGACAGGAACAAGTTCTAATTCATTGAAGGTGAGTTTAAACACCTTTATGATACATTTTACGAGTTTGATTAGTTCATTGATGCTTTCCCACACGTGTGCCACTTCGACCGTAACTTGTAAACAACCACACGTAAATGACCCTATGTCTATGACTTTGTCGGCAGCATATACGTCGACTGGTAGTCATGTAGACTATAGATTCAAATGCGTTTTTTCTAATGGAATGATATTGACAGATTTTGGGCATTGATTGGTGAAAAAAAGTATTGGTATCAAAGGCCTGATCTCTGATGATATGTAACCCTCTCACCCCTATGTTACTTGAGTTAACTCTTCCATGCATTGATTTGGATGAGTTAATTTGGTCTACAGTGGTGAAATGGATACAAGATTGGGCAGGTTTACAATAAGATGTCTTGGTGATATGATATGTAGAAATTTAAATACTTTTCATGTGTGATTTATGAATGTTGTCATGATTAATGAAAACATCAACTTGTTTAATAAATCTCATATGAAATATAGTAACTCATGAATAAGAAATACACAATAAATGTGTGTTTTTATAACCTGGCCAACATAATATCCAGAGATATCTATAGGCCTGTATATAAAATCTTACTTAGTAAAAAGTATTGAAACAATTTATCTTTTTTTTTCTAAATATATATTTGTTTTAACCAAGCCTGCCACTTTTTCATAATCATGGGACTCCTATATAGTGCTATCTAAGTGTGAGTCACACTGTGACACTCCTTAACAGGGCTGTGTAGGGAGTGTTCCTGTGGCTTGTTAGGGGTACAGTGTGTACACAGGAAGTAGGTGCCCATCCTTTAGGTACTGGCGTACCACTTTATCTATCAATAAACACTGATGTCAAATAGCTAGAGTTTTTTTTTTAATTGCATCTATAGTATTGATCAGAGTAAAGAGAATTATAAACAATATATACCTAATGTACAATATATGAATTAACAGAACTGAAAGATAAAAAGTAAATAAAAATTGTATATTAGATTTTATTACAATTGAAATTAAATTATGGACAAAGATGTGAACCGTCAACATACACACAGATATTATATGTACAGTTTAGTTCAGATTCACACCCACAGTACTTATACATGTTAACCCCCAACCTCCAATACACATATAAAATTTAACAACATCTTTGGACAATATTTGTTTACTTGTAATATATTTGAAATGTTTATATTTGCTTAAAAGCATGGACTTTGATAATCTAATTCCGTGCTTAAAGCTAACAGTTCAAGTTGAAGTCCAGTTTCATATGTATCAATATATAGCTAGTGTAGATACAAGGCTCATCTAGATCTTCCAAACTCTGCAGAATGAACATAAATAAATCAGCAGATGTACTTATATACAAACTATGTTATAAAAATATGTTTGAAGTTATTTCAAATATTTTATTGTTATTAAAACAAAGATTATAACATGTAATACTGAAGACATACATGTATCAATAAAGGGATAAGACACCAGACTAAGTCTACATACCATATAAGTCTTTTCCTAATGTTATAAGTATTCAGTAATTATATAGATATTATAGTTTATTATATTGTGTTGATATTTTGATTTTCCAGCTAGTGCTTCTGCCTGGGAAGCATGGCTATGTGGATGCCGTACCAGAGTTTGCACCGCCAATATGTATACTTGGTCCTGATATCGATGCTGGTCCTAATTCCTCTGGTCTGTGGAGGCAAAATTCCCTACTGTTCTCCTCCTGGGAAACACATGTTCCAGAAGGGGAGGTGTGTGGATTGTCCAAAGTGTGTTCCGGGCCAGTTCTTCAATAAAACAAAGGTAGTGTTTACTATTTATCTGTCAAGGAATTAGAAAGTATCTAGATATGTCAGGGATTTTATGTTTGTTATTTTTATTAGGGCTTTTCACCAACTGGTGAAAAGACCTATTGCTTTTGTTAAGTTTCTTATTATTCTTCTTATTATTCTTCCGTACTTTGTGGAATCTGTATCTTTTGATTGGTAAACGAGAGATTTATAGTCTTTTAAGTATGTTGTAGGAAAAGGTCTAAAGCTGATCAAGCAACATTTTCAAGGTGGTCAAAAATTAAATATGGCCGCCATGACGTCATAGGTCAAAATCTAATAATAGCCATAACTCAAAAACGGTTTAATTTACAGAATTGACGCAATTATATAATATGTAGATTATCTTAGGGGCTAACTTTAATTACCACATGGTTTTTCATTTAAAGGTCAAATCAAAAAGCTCGCTGTTGGCTCAAAGGTCATAATTTTTAAAAAACATTCATTTTTCATTGTTTTGGAAAAATACTTCTACAGCTCGATGGAGGATGTCCTTCCGATGAATTTGATGTCTTTAGTGTTTCTGTAACGTTAACCGTTAACGTTTTAAGCCATTTTGAATATTTTCTTTGATCTTTTAAAAAATTCGCAATATTTTAAAACTTGTTTTACTCCTATATCAATGACAAATATTTGATTTATTTGTTATGAACGAGGTTTCCCCAGATGTTCTCTAACATTTAAAAAAAAATCAACTTTATTGAAAAATTAAAATGGCCGCCATGACGTCATACCTTAAAAATCTTAAAATGGCTATAACTCAAACACAGTTGAATTTACAGCGTTTAAGTACCGACACCATTTGTAGATAAAGTTCAGGGCTAACTTTTTTCCATCGTATATTATTACTTAAAAGGTCAAATGAAAAAGTTCGCTGTTGGGTCAAAGGTCACAATTTTTAAAAAATATTCATTTTTCATTTTTTTTACAGAATTCTTCAATAGATCGATGGAGAATGTCATTCCGATGAATTCGATGTCTTTAGTTTTTCTGTAACATTTACCGTTAACGTTGTACGCCATTTTGAATATTTCCTTTGATCTTTTAAAATGCTGACAATATGTTAAAACTTCAACGATTTTCTTCTCCAATTCTGCCATTGCAATATTAACCACAATTGGTACATGTATTCCTATAGGGGCCCTTACGAACTTATGTTACATTTTGGAGCCATTAATATTCCAAGATGGCCGCCACGAACTCTGATTGGTTAACAGCCTATACCAATATATTTCGTTATCGATATCAAACACGAGGTTGATCTTTGAATATCATATAGAGATAGCCAAGAGCAAACTTTTTCTTTCATACTGTTTTAACAAAAAATGTCAACTTCCGATTCTCGGCAGGGGTCAAAGTTAAAATGCACTATATTGGGTACCAACCTTAAAAAATCTTCTTCTTAAGTTCCACAAGGTCTAGAGCCCTACTATTTCATACATAACATGGTCAGGTAATTGGCTATCAAGTTTGAAAATATGAATGACCTTGACCAATGTTCAATGTCACTGGGGTCAATTATGTTAAAATCTTCAAAAGACTCCTTCTCAATAACGGAAATGGCCAGGGTATTGATATTTGGTCTGTAGCATGCTAGGATGATGGGCTACATGGTTAATGGAAATAAATAACCATTAAAGATCAACTTCCGGTATTTGATAGAGGTCAAATTCGAACATGTAATCTTACCAGATACCAGGACTTTTACTACTGGTGTAAGGGAAGTAACCCTTACAGTGAAAAGCCCGTCAGCCAACAATTTCTAGTACTGTAAATGTTTTTACTTTTTTTTCTAACTTACCGGTCCAAAGGACCAAGCTCACCGGAGCTGAACCCCCCGGGGGGCTAAGGGGTGGGCCCTAAAATAGTTTATTACTTTGAAATGGTTGAGATCCCCACCCTATAACCATATATACAATTGCTGAGCTTTAAGAGAAGAATGCACATAAGCTTCCAGGATGGCTCTGGGGTCTGGTCCCACCCTTAGAGACATAGTCCCTGAGTCATAATTACTTTGAAACGGTCGAGATCCCCACCCCAAAACTATATATTCAAAAGCTGGGCATCAAGAGACGAATGCAGTCATGATATTAGAATATATAGACCCTGGGGTCTGGCCACAACCTAGGGTCCTAGTTTCTGAGTCACAGCTTGGAAACAGTTGTGATCCCCACCCCATAACTATACATAAAATTGCTGGGCATGAAAAATCTAATACAGATGTATATGCTACAAGGATTGACTTTGGGGTCTGGCCCATTCCCTTAGATCTTATTTGGAGAATATTTTGCCATGATACAGGCCCTCTTGTACAGGTACCAGCTGCCTCGATCGTCTGTCTATACACCTATAATATAATTATATTATTGACAGACGAGGCTATATAAGTACCTGTAGTATATATTCAGAAACATAAACCATACCAGGTGTTTACATTGAAACCATGATGCATGTCTCTGTATGTTACTGAAACTTATAACACGTCATTCACACTTCCTCTGAAGACTTTTATTTAGTAAACAATGTCTACACATACTAGTCAGTGTGTTGAGTGTACACGTGTGTCACACACGAGACATTTATCAATAGATGAAAAACAGTGAAATGTTCTGTCACTATATCACATGAGAAATTTTCCATTTCAAATCCATGCAGTGTTTTTTGTACCATTGTAAATTTTCCATTAACGTTTTTCAAGGAGTGGCATCTTAACTAGTAGAGTCATTGCCTCCTGATTTGTTTTTTGTTTACATTGAATACACAAATCTGAGTGGTCGACCAATCATTATCACCCTTTTGAAGGTTTATACAATGTACGTTGTAGCTGGAAATGTGGAAATACCCATGTTTTAGTGTTATATACACCTGATTGATCCGTATGTTAAACAATCCTTAATTGAAATAAATTCTATTGTTATCCGTTTACCATAAAGTTTAAGAATGACATGAAAATTATAAAAAAATAAATCTATTTAATTGGTTATTTATTGTTTACAAATTAAATTTGTGTGTATAAATATTGGTTAAAAATTGCATTTGTGAAATAGTAATGCATATATTAAACATTATAAATGATTTATATATATAAATTACATCACACATATATATTGAAATAATTTGTTATTCATTTAACAATTACATTGTTGTTGTTTTTTTACTTAACATTCAATTAATAAAGCAAATATGTTATCTGTATATCATAATATATATATCTATACAACATTTAGATCTATCATTCATTTTAAATTATATATGTGTTACTGAATAAACAAATCTATTAATTATCATTTATTTATCATTATGTATATGACATGATTTTTATGTAAAATAAATCTCATTACTTATCACTATTTTTATGACATGCATCAATAAATATTCATCAGTGACTTATACCTCGGAATATGTCCAAGTCTGTAGTTATTTAGTACCATAATGGACTCATCCAGATCAATGCATGGTAGAGTCTTCTAAAGTTACATAGGGGTGGAAGGTTTATACAAAGTTTCTTAAGGTAGCATTGTTGAAATGGTGGAGACTTCATCATACAACCATAGACGTATATACTACCAACAAGAAAATACCTGTTTATTCCAAAAATAATTATTGATGTACGTATATATGTAGCTAGTTATTACATGATTCCTATATATATATAAACATGCTGTTATTGAGACCTTATTCTCACAACCACACACACACACACACACACACTCGCACTGAAGGATCTGAAATTAAGTTGTTTACAGTTAGGTATATTGTGAAATATGTAACACTATAGGCACGTATAAACAATATGAGAGCGAGGTTAGGCTGTCTGGAGGATTGTCACCACCAAGTGTCTGTATATATATATTACTCACGTAGTACAGTAATATGATACTACAGCATACCTAGATAGACAAGCATGATTCATTGACACTAGGAGTCTGAAATTCTGTCAAAAATCAATTATAACAGAAATACAAAAAGACCCTATAATAATGCTTTATTCTTCAGAGCATATTATGGTTTTTTTGGTATCACAGACTTAGCAATCTTATTCTGTGGTGTTATTATTAACTTTTGACTGAATTTCAGACTCCTGTGATTCTACTATCACATAGCTGAGTTCTGATGGGACCCAGGGTATACTGCCAGTGACTACTTGTCTATAAAAGCAAAGAAGTAATAATGGCAGATAAAGGAATTTAACAATTTTTAGGACATCCTCCCCTTTTTCGAATCTATCTTCATTCTGTGTTTACATGAACACAACTACAGTTAAAAGATTTTCTCACTACACATGCACATATACATACAAATACTACTATATTTATTAGCCCGCCATCATCTGATGGTTGGCTGATATTTGGTTTCGTAAACGATAAAAAATGGACCTTTGTCTGTGGTCTGTCTTTTTTACTAAAAGCAGAACATGAGGTGGGGGCACATGTGGTCCTTATCTCCGAATCCAAAAGACTAATAATTTTTTCTTTTTTTTTTTACAATAGTTGGGGTATAAAAAGTTTGTATTTAGCGAGGTCCAGGTTACTGGTACCAAAAAATAGACTGGGGGTCGGGGGGTTGTTACTAAGTAGCCCAAGTTTCCTCTGGACCTTAGCAGAGCGCACAGCTATATGAAAATGCGGAATTCTCCGACACAGTTATGACTAATTAACAAAAAGATGGGTCCGGAAATCTTCTAAACAAGAAAGATAAATTCCGTTTTCAGTCCGGATCAGTACGGTTTCTTGATTAGTCACCCTGTGACCTACAAAAATGGTGTTCGCTCGGATGGGAAATTTTGAACAATTGAAAATCGAAGACTCAACTGAGGGAATTTTGCAGCTGTTGGTGATAATAAGAGCTGATTTGGATCAATAAATAATCCATTTATATATATATGTGAGGTATGTGTTGTGTCATAGTAGATTTTTGTTGTCAGCACCTCAAAACGGTGTCGGAGAATTCCACGTTTTCATATAGCAGTGCGCTCTGCCCCCAAGCCAGACATCTATCTGTCAAAATGTCTTAAGTCTGGTGTCGGGGCCAGAAACTCAGACTAGTTACTAAGTAGGCAGATTGGTTGAGTGGTTGACAATCCGGCTAGTTACTAAGTAGGCAGATTGGTTGAGTGGTTGACAATCCGGCCTTCCACGCAGGCGACCAGGGTTCGATCCCTGAAGTCATCGTATGCATGGATATTCAGAGAAATTGTTTTTCTCCTGCCCACACAACTCCAACAACCCAGCTGGTTGAGTATAAATTTGTCTGGGGTGGATGTTGCAGAATCTGTGCTGTAGCATTCAAGTGTAGTGGCACTATAAATGATGCCGTTGGAAGCACGGTCCCCCTACAAACAGAACATGTTACATCTCAAGCACACACACCGGCATACACACATTGGGAAATATTAGCCAGGTGGCATAGGACTAGTAGTTAGCGCCTGATAAGGCACTGGCAGCTCCTGTGAATTCCTCAAATAATTGTATTGATTAATGTTTATGCTAATTGTATTGACTGTATATCTATGTACAGTGAAGTGATTTAGAGTGGCCTATATTAGCTATATCAAATGTTGTATATAACTATTATTTATTTTAAGTCAGGCACATGGCAGGCCCTTGCTGTTCTGGTTGTTGGTATAAATATTGGTCCAAATACTGAACAATAAATGAAGGATGTTCCTGATTTAGTGATTACCTACATCACTGATCATATGTTGACTCTGTCGTTAGAGTTTAAAGTGGTTATCACATCTGTTGTCTTACAGGAGATTACCGTGGACAGGGTGTTTGGTAGCCTGGACTGTTATCCCTGTCAGGAATGTCCTGCTGGCAAGTACAGTAATGACAGGAGGTGGGACGAGTATGACGGCTACACCTGCTACTTCCACAAAGATTGTGGAAAACGGGGACGTGTGGTGAAAACAGCAGGGACAAATCGTACCAACACTGTGTGTGGGGAGTGTCGCGAAGGGTAGGTATTGTACTGCAGGACTGTCTTGAGTTTAAAGAACCATCGTAATATGTATCATAAAGTATGTATAACATTTCTCCCTGATATTATTGTATGGAATATGTTATACGATTTATGTTATATTTATAGGTACATTTCCGAGGACTGGCCTATCCTGGATGACAACTCCTATTGCTACCCTTGTACAGCAAAAGACAAAAACAAGTCAGCATGTCAGGATTTCATCCCCTCTATGCTCACTGCAACACCTTTTATCCCTGCAAACCCTGTGAACCCTGATGAACCTGTGAACCCTGATGACCCTACCGCTCAAGGAACACCCCCTGAAAATCGATCTGAAGGTTTGTCAAGGAAACCTTAATATCTTATACAGTGTTGTGTGAAGTTTTGAAAATTTGGTAATCTGTGACAGGAGGTTTAAAACCTTTTGTCATTATTAGCTTACCAATCTTTTTCGCTCTGATATCTTACATTGTTGCTCATGTTGATATAATAAATGTCTAATTTTAGGACAATATGGCAATCCCAAATCAATAAAGCAGAATTTTTGAGTTTGAGTATGAAAGAATGTATGATTCTGAGTTTGAAAGATGAAATGAAAAAGAAAGAGAGAATGAAGAGAAAGAGGCCTTTTGCATGAGGCTATATTATGTAAGAGGGATGATACCGGGGCACCCCAACCCTGGCATCCCTCCCAAAGATGCTGGGGGAATAATACCCGAGGTTATACCTATCTAACACACAAAATAATTAAAAATATATATAATAAATGATAAAAACACGGCTAGCCAACTTGTTTGACTTTGTTTGAACATATAAACAGAGACACAAGTTACCTAGTATCGTAAAATTCTTTACACCCAACCAGGTATTTTGTTGTGTCTGTTCAAATCTGAACTTTGTCACAATTCTCTTGGAGCTTCATCATGTTGATGAGAATCGGACCACAAAATAGAAGAAGATTAATGCTAGCCATTATTTGTTTGACTGTTAGAAGCTTAAGATTACCGCTACTTAAACTGCCAAAAATGAAACAATGCACATACACCTTTGATAAATTATTACTGGAAAGAAAACAATACATTGCCAGACTTTTATGAATAAATGATAGAGATGAAATGAAGATTAAATAATCACATGTTAAATAATTAAATGTTCTGAGCGCTGGACCTCAAATTTGATAAATACTATGGCTACATATACCTGGTCAAAAGATGTGCCCTGTCCCAATTGCAATACAGTCATATCCAAAACAAATGAAGGGAAAGTAAAACAAAATAAGAACTGTATGTACGAAAAACCTCAGAGGAATTCACTATAGTGTTTTGCCTGCAGTGGGATAGTTTGTATCCTTAAGAAATCAAGTTTTGGCATTCTACATGTGAGGCTGCTTTACAGTTGGTTGACACCGTTAGATTTTATAGCAGCTATATGAAAATGAACTAAAATCACTGTTAGTTTGTAATCGTGGCTGTATTGTAATTGTTTCTCTGCTGATATAAATCCATGCAGTGGTGTGACATGATGTTATGCATTTACTATAGAAAGTTGCATTTTTGTTACATAGTTTTTCTCTTTTATCTTACCAGGTATTTCTATGCAAGCAGTGTTAGCTGTGTGTTTGATTGTCATCCTACTCTCTGTAATAGCATGCTGTCTCTGTTACCGACGTAAACAGGAGGGGAATCTGGACACCAAAAAAGGACTGTGTATGTACAGTGTTTTTATATATATATTAAAACCTCTTTATTTAAGGTCAATGTGACTTGTAGCCTAGCTCAGTCATCAATTACAGTTTGGCTACAGTGACTTTGGCCTAACAGTGGGTTATAAAAAAACATTGCACACTGACTTAAGTCTAATTGAAGAATGATCACACATTCAATTTACTTTTGACAAACCATATGCTGACCTTTGTATAACATAATGTGTACGTGTAGTGTAAAGGGTTCATGTGTAATAAACCACAGAATAACTATCAGATTTGTACCAGAGCTCCATAGTCACTACATCACATGTCTGTGTGTCACAGTATTTGATAATATGTTGTTGTCAGAATGAATAACCACATTAGCGTGCAGAGCCCAACAATATCTAAGGATTTATATGTCCGAACAAACCTTTGATAAAAAGTAGTGTTACTATTGAGCTAAAATCAGCTTAATGTACCAGTATTCTTCCCTTTGCCTATTAATATACCCCTATGTCTCTATCTTATCTTTATCTGTCCATATGTATGTCCTTGTGTCGGGTTTTCTCTATCCTTTGTTCAATCTGTACCTGTCTGTCCATATGTTTCTCATTATTCCTTTTCCTGTGTCCCATGCCTTCTGTCTTTTTTTCTGTTTGTCCATCTGTCTATCATTGTGCCTTCAGTCAGTGTTTTATTCTATGCTTTTGATAATGTATTTAATATATTGTTTTTGTCCTTTGCTAAGCTATGATCTATCAATTTTTCAGTGGCTGGTCATGATATGGAATCTGATGGTCCGAAAGCTTTTAGCAGTATCTCAACTGGTGTAAGTGTGGCGACCACATCAACAGGTAAAATGAACTTTTCATGGCGGTAAGACCTTGTGGGGGGAGGGGGCGGGGGGAGACTATTGATCATGGAGACGGTACCTCTTATGGGACTCGTGATACTGGCGAACTAAGAGACAGTATGGGTTTATCTGTAACAAAGGGTGGGCTTATCATCAAACATGGGGTTATTGCAAGTTAAATAGGTACATGTAATTGGTTATAATTAATTGACCGGTAATTTTGAGGCTGATCAAAATTACTTGACAACTGATGTTTGTTATTATTTCTTAGAAAGTGCTTGAGAGAGTTTTCTTAAATTTCACAAGCTGGTTCTCCTTAGTTCCTAGTTGTAAACGTTCAATAAAACTTTCATATGACTGTTTCTTTAATTTTGAAAACTTCTCCAGTAGTTTCATATAAACATTTATTTGTGTTTTCAATTATGGCCGCCATGGTAACCAGTTAATATTTGCATAAATTAATGAAATTTGAATATTCATTCAATTTTGACAGGTTTTCACCTAGTTTTTCTCTTTGCTATGAGCAAACTTTATATTTCTCCTAAAGATGTATTATAGGTGCATACGTCTTGTTTTTTTATACATAGTTTGTTCAAGCATGAGCTCTATAGTTTCCAGGAAAAAAACTATGCAAAATATGACAATATTCACTGAATTTTCATTTTTTTTTATTTATGCAAATTTGAACTTGTTACCATGGCAACAACAATTAGAAATACAGATAATACATTTTCATGATAGGAATTGGGATGGAAAGTATTCAAATTTAAATAAACAGTCGTTTGAAAGTTCATTTGAAGGTTTTGAATTTTGTATGCATTTGGGGGCCAAAACATGCCCAAAATTCATAGTTTTAGAAAGAATATTAGGCATGATTAAATTGTCAGAACTGTGGTAAATTGATTATAAGTCAATAAGTATGTGAGCAGTTCTAGAGTGTTCGATTAGGATAAGCCCAAAGGGAAAAAAGGTCCTTGCATCAGTGAGTTTTGTAGGGTAATACTATGGCATCAGTGAGTTCTGTAGGGTAATACTATGGCATCAGTGAGTTCTGTTGGGTAATACTATGGCATCAGTGAGTTTTGTAGGGTAATACTATGGCATCAGTGAGTTTTGTAGGGTAATACTATGGCATCAGCTATAAGAATATCAAGCTGTATAGAGGGTTGGTACAGTACAGTCTGTGCAAGTTGTGTTCTGAGGCTGGCAACAATATGTTGTGTGACGTCCATACTACAAAGTGTAGAATGCATTCTCAAGATTTATCTGCTGAAACTCCTTTTACGGGTAATGTTGTTCTTCTGTTCGTTGTTATGGGTTGATGAATCAAGGTCTGTGAGGTATAGTTTCATCTTGGTAATGATATTAGAAATCTCCAAACCATCGGCAGCATGATTGTAGTTTGGCAATTGGGCAGGTAGACCTCAATTTTTTTTCAGTACAGTGTGGTAAGTTCATATACACAGGGCTGAGTAGTCTGTAGCGTTGAGTGTTTCAACTGTTGACTAGGTAGCCATGTAGGTTTTCCTCTTGCGTATTGTGGAAATTCAGGGATAGTCATTTGAAAGATTGGTAAAATGAGAAATTCTGTAATCTTCGGTATGTTCATTCATATGGCTTAAAGGTAAGCGTCGTTCTGGAGCTGTATTAAGTTTGAGCCAAAGCTAACACAAGATGCTTTTACTGCTGAGAAGACTAACCAATAAAAAAAAGTAGTGAAAGAGAAATGATGTAAAATTCATATCTTTATGTATTCCAGATGTTTCAGCCGACATGAAGTCGCTTACTAAAGAAGGTAAGAGTTACTAAATTGTATTATTATAAGAAGATGAGTTCCTGATGGTTTGATGTACAGCATTTAAATCCTGGTGTTAACTCGGCTGTATATTTTTTATACTCGGAACACTATCGTTGATATATTTCGTTTATTTTATCTGTATAGTTTTCTCGTAAAATACCAGCAAGGTATGGTTTTCTTTTCAAAAATTATTTACAAAAGCTATAAACATACAGGTAAAATATATTTGCAGTGCGTAGTTACTGTTATTGGCAGTTGTACCTGGATCCTTAGGATATACAAATTATATATAAGATATATAAAGACTTAATTAGTGATGAAAATAAGACGCTGAGGTTGCCACTTCTGACACGACTTGCATTTATCACAGTAAATGATAGTGTGGGTTATTTTTTTGTTTCCAGAAAGGCAGACTGCCTCGTCCACACGCCTGCAGAATGATGATCGTTACGTCAGCGCGGTGGGAAATGCAGACACGCGTCCTGGACAGCATTTGAGACAGGACAAAATGAGGAGCTTGATGTTCTCTCTGGGACTGAAACAGGTGCAGATAGATGAAGTAGGAGAGGGCCACCTCATTTCCTACCTCAACAAGTTCATACAGTGTAAGGGAAAAGAGGCTACCCTGTTAAGTCTTAATGATGCTTTAATAAAGCATGAATTTAACGTAGAATTGGACGCTCTAATTATAGAGTTAAGGAAAAAACCTAACAACGGTTCAGTCCAAGATAGTACTGCTGCGGAGCAGACATCATCAAGCCAAATGATCAACAAGGATCTTGCAGACGGGTTAATCTGTCAGGACTTGAGGTTTTGACCCCTCGACTGAATGAAAGATCTTACCAGTTAAAAGGGTTTGGTACAAAAGAGTTTAGGAGATGCATAGGGACGGAATCTAGAATTCTGTGGCACTGGATTAAGGGAAGCTATATTTAGTCTTTAAGACAGAGTGTGGCTTACAGGGTATCTAGATCTAGGTATCAAGATGGATTAGATCCCGAGTTCTGGGAGTATTTGGGTGGGACTGCTAACACAGTAGTGTATTTAATTTATTTGGCTGGGACTGCTAACACAGTAGTGTATTTAGTTTATTTGGGTGGGACTGCTAACACAGTAGTGTATTTAATTTACTTGGTTGGGACTGCTAACACAGTAGTGTATTTAATTTATTTGGGTGGGACTGCTAACACAGTATTGTATTTAATTTATTTGGGTGGGACTGCTAACACAGTAGTGTATTTAATATATTTGGGTGGGACTGCCACAGTAGTGTAACCATCAATCTTTGAATGATCTGATCCAGAATCTCTGGTGGAGTGCTAACCTGTACATCGCAAATGGTATTAGTTACACTAGTTCTAGTTCATCGGCAGCTAATCATAGGAATTGTTCCTATCACTTGGCAAAGTTATAATTTCCATGGTAAAGACTTGAAATTTATTAATGTCAGCCAAGTGATTCAAACCTTTATTGCACTAATACCAAAGCAGGTAACATTTTTCACCCTCATTCCAAAGCAGCGAACATTTCCTGACCCTATTTTTTTATTTTCTACATATAACCAGACATGGTTTAGCTTGTTGAGGATTTGCTCAAGATAAAAAAAAATGCAGAATAAGAGTCTTCTTGTTCACGAAAACTGGCCAGTGACCGGTGTCCATATAAAGAGAATCATCTGCATTATCAGACTGTGATAGTTTCAAAGTACATGCCAAAGTCTGTGATACATGTACTTGTATAGTATACATCAAAGTCTGTGATATGTTCATACTTTGTATTAGGGGAGAGATGGGTTTAACCATGGACTTATCAGCAGCAGTACCCGATGTTGTATGGAAACTAAATTGTGCAGAATCGGGAAATCTCACTGTAAGGCTACACCCTTTATTACGCGCTATGTAAAAACATGTACCAAGTTCTTAGATGAAATTATCAGTAGTGTATCATGTTTCTTTTGGGCTCTAAAACTTATTATTTCATAGATAAAGACTTAAATTATTTATGGACACAATGTAATATTGTATGATTCATTTTATATTAAGATTAAGAAGTTTAGATCTGTTATGGGTTTGGTATGATATCGATTGAATTGATTTTGATTTTTCAAATGGGTTATAAAATTTCATGTGGAACGTTCCAAATATGGTGTAGCATATTAGAGATTGTATGATATTTCACTTTGTCAAATGCAACATTGTAAAAAGAGAGATTGTGTGTACATGTATATCTGATCAGTAATGGGGATGTATGGGTGGTATATAGGGGTAAATGTGTGTACATGTGTATCTGATCACTAATGGGGATGTATGGGCTGGTATATAGGGGTAAATGTGTGTAAATGTATATCTGATCACTAAGGGGGATGTATGGGCTGGTATATAGGGGTAAATGTGTGTAAATGTATATCTGATCACTAATGGGGATGTATGGGTGGTGTATAGGGGTAAATGTGTGTAAATGTATATCTGATCACTAAGGGGGATGTATGGGTGGTATATAGGGGGAAATGTGTGTAAATGTATATCTGATCACTAATGGGGATGTATGGGCTGGTATATAGGGGTAAATGTGTGTACATGTGTATCTGATCACTAATGGGGATGTATGGGTGGTATATAGGGGTAAATGTGTGTACATGTGTATCTGATCAGTAACGGGGATGTATGGGTTGGTATATAGGGGTAAATGTGTGTACATGTATATCTGATCACTAATGGGGATGTATGGGTGGTATATAGGGGTAAATGTGTGTACATGTATATCTGATCACTAATGGGGATGTATGGGTGGTGTATAGGGGTAAATGTGTGTACATGTATCTCTGATCACTAAGGGGGATGTATGGGCTGGTATATAGGGGTAAATGTGTGTACATGTATATCTGATCAGTAATGGGGATGTATGGGTGGTATATAGGGGTAAATGTGTGTACATGTATATCTGATCACTAAGGGGGATGTATGGGTGATATATAGGGGTAATGTGTGTACTGTTCATGTACACTAAAACTTCTCCACAATCTGTACAGCAATATTCTGGTACATGTATTATAGAAAACAGATATGAATGGAATTGTTAAGAAAAAAGGGTACTTTGAAATAGCCTTGTTTTTAAGGAAGTGTGGTGGCAATTTGAATAAATGTGAGTAGTATAATTATTTCAATGTACCTGGTATGTGGTAAAATTCTTTTAATGCATGTGGTATAATTGTTTCAATAATTATGAATGTGGTAAAATTGTTTGAGAAAAGGTATGTGGTATAATTCTTTGAAAGTATGTGGTATAGTTGAATAAATGTTTGTGACATAATTGTTTGAATATCTGTATGTGGTAAAATTGTTTGAATAACTGTGTGGTATAATTGTTTGAATAACTGTGTGTGGTATAATTGTTTGAATAACTGTATGTGGTATAATTGTTTGAATTAATGTATTTTATCATTACCTATACACATAGTATTTGGCAGATTGCATGAATGTATATGGTATCATTGTTTGATTGTTTGTATATGTGTGTTGGCATGTGGAGTTTATTTTCATTCAAATGTATACTGCCAGCAAACAAAAGTATTTTGTATTTTTGTACACATGCCTGAATTTGATCTCAGGTAAAACTCAGGATTACAAATTTTTGAATTTTGCTTAAAATAAATCAATATAATAAAAAAGACAAATGTGTTGTTAAATTATATTCAAAAATGGAGTACTTAAGGTATTGAGTACCAATAACATCACTATATTTATACGTATACATTCCCCACAGATTTTCAGTAAAAATATTTCAAACAATTGACCCCAATGAACATGAAAGTATGCCAAGGTCATTCATTTGAACAAACCTAATAGTACTTCATCCAAACAAGTCAGAATCTAAAAAGCATCAATGTCTCGTGGTTTCTTAGACGAAGTTTAAAAATAAAACGTCATGTCTGTAGGTCTTGTGTGACGACTCTTACCTCATGTCAGGACTGTTTATGGAATTGTGTCAGGACTCTGTCCCAACTCTGTAGTTCTATGTAACAGCTCTGACGTCATTACTCCACTCTAAAGACATTAATATGTTACGACTAGGTTTTAAGCTACAAAAGGATATTTTAGACCATATATTTTTACAAGAAGAAATTGAAAATGCCGATTTCTTGGTGAGACATTGACCATGATGAATGTGAGCGGTGACACACTGGTTTGATGTTCTTGGTGTGACCTTGACCATGATGAATGTGAGCGGTGACACACTGGTTTGATGTTTATTCAGCGTACATCAGTTATTGCCTAGACAAAGACGTATAACCAAACTTTCTGACTAAATCATTAGAAAGGTATAACCTTTAACCTGTTGCTGTGCTGCACCAGAAGTTAAGCGTTGTACGCACATTGCTCAACGAATGTAATACAATTGTCACAAAACAACAGGACAAAATACAAGAGCAGAGCGTCACATCGCTGAGGCAATGAAAACCTGTGCATATCCTCAAACGAGTACAAAAACAGTGTCAAAGTAAGGGGAAGCACAAGAAAAGGCCAATCAACAATAAGAACAAAACTTAAGGTCATATGGTCATCTCGTATATAAAAGGTAAATATCCGAAACCATCCAAAGGATGTATTGCGGTCATGGCATAGCAACAGCCATGAAGCCCAACAAGACGCTTCGTAATATCCTAGTACAACCTAAGGATAAAACACCAAAAGAAAACGTCGCAGAATGCATGTATTCCATCTTTTCGTATTGCAGAGTTATCTGCTCTTGTGAGCAGGTATTGATTGTTACGTCATAAGTTTGTGTGAGAAAATTAGGTCGTTTTCTCAAAAATTTATGACTTTACTCTCACAAACAAATGACGTAACAATCAATATCTGCTCACAAGAGCAGATAACTCTGCAATACGAAAAGACGGAATGCAAAATCGGATGCAACAACTGTGACGCATCGGATATTGGAGAGACTAGAGGGTGATTTCGGGTCCGCCATGATTAACACCTGAAAGATACAGAAACCCAAGAGGGAAAGAAATTCATTCGATTAGAAAGGATGCAATCGGAGTCCCAGATCAATAAATTAGCAATCATAGACCACGCCACACAGAAAAATCATGTGATTGACTGTGATAACTCCCAAGTATTGGACAGAGAGAGCAATCTGTTCAAACGGCAGATAAATGAAGCCATTTGGATACGCTGCAGTTGGCTAGTTCTAAATCGAGATGAGGGGGCTCATAGACTCTCGCACATCTTTGACCAAGTATTAATCAAAGCGTAAGCGTAAGCGAATCGAGTCATTTCGGTACATATATAACAACTAATTGTACGTATGTATAGCGAACGGGGAGGTTAAATGATCTAGTTGAGATACACCATCTTAAAAGTCATAAAAAAAAGTATAGAGCTCAAGTAGAATGATTTCATGTTTGTCTCCTTCCTTGGGAAGGACGAATCTGGTACTACAGCAAGTGTTTTGGGCTAATATTTTAGGCTTAAATGATTGAAAGTGAAGTTATTCATCTTTAATGATACGAAGCATTTGTTGTATATCCACCAATAATGTGATTTTTGTTTTGTGAAAGTTATATGTGGGGTCTATTTTCAGATTTCAGTCAAGAGCAACGAATTAGAATAACCAAGCTCGTAATTAGAGGGGTGTGCCACTTTTACAAAGTGCATCATCTAAACACCTGACACGTTTTACACTTCAATATTAGTCTACTCTAGATAGATCTCTACACCATTATGTATATAGCACTTCTATAGCTGTAACATACATGTACATATAGACATCTCCGTGGCTACAGCACAGAGTTGGGTGAAAATGTCTGTATTATGTCAGGAAAGCAATTTTTTGTTACAGTTATATTTGGGCCTAAACTAAGGTATTAAGAGTAATATTACATGTTAAGGGGTTTAGATCGACTTTCGGTAAAAAAAAATGCCTAACCCCCATTATGCTATATATATAAGCATTGGGGTGGCATTTTTACCAAAAGTCTATCTAAACCCTTAAACATGTAAAATTACTTTCGAAAAGTCGATCCAAAACCCTAAAACATTTAAAAGTACCCTGAACACTTTAGTTTTGGTCCACGTATAGTTGTAACAAATGTTCAGGTCCCTGTGCATGGTACACTGTGTGTTAATTACGACACCGGATATTGCTACTACACAGGCGGTGATCACACGAGGTGGACTGCAGTTGAAGGTGAGTTTTTTTCTATATTCGATTTCCTTACTTCAGAGGCTGTCATGAGTTTGAGGCTTTTTGGATCGTTGATTCACATTTTCAGAGTTTACTTAAACCATAGAAAACGTTCATATATGGGTCAATATATCTCCCAGGCTTACAAACACGTTGTTTGGTATCGCCGAAAATTTACGAGTGATAACTATGACGTGTCTGAATTAACATTTGTAGTACTTCCCTCCACATATTTTACTGTCTACAACTAAATAAAGATGTATCTACATTACACACATTCATTGTGTCAGTGAAACCATTGTATTAAATGAAATATCGTCAAAAAAAAATCGTCTAAGTGTACGGCAACTTGATTTTTTTTAGATTACTGCACTGCATCATGCAAATTGCAAGTCGCTATGAATTATGTCATATTTCTCATAATTTACGACGAGTTCGAAAATATGATAAATGTAAGTAATGCATTTACATGTGTAACAATGTGAACATATTGATGTTTTATTAAAGACTGTGATAAAATGATTTTAAAATAAAATTAATTATCGTGCTGTTCGCCTATACATGTGCTGTGTACGATCACTGTGCCGTCTACCTGTGTTGTTTTTGTACACGTGAGTCTGTTGTCACATGTCACTTGTCTTACCTTGTTGCGTTCATAGAAGGTAATTATTCTAAATAAAGGTGTTACCTTATTTCGGTTAGTGGTCAGTCCAGGTGTCTTTGTTACATGTTTTGGCGCGGTTTTTAGTATTCATTTATAGACAGAGCTAAAGGGTGGATGTAATTTATATCCAGGAGTTTGAAGTCTTGAAGTCTGCAAAATCTGTGTTTTCTTAATTGTTCAACATACGATAAGTATGTTTCCGGTCCAGGACTTCGGGACGTCCTCTCTACCAGACACTTGGATACAGGAAATAGTACTTTTTTACATTTTTTACCAATTAAATACAAGGCTACAGTACTAGTGAAAATAAAGTTGATATTTTTCTACAGACAGAATAACACTTTTTATCATTTTCACATTAAACTGACCAATCCCCAGAGTGCAGGGTTCAGTAAAAAAAAATAAGAAACAATGGGCATTGTTAATTGTGACGTCACTGATGCCCCGACGTTTGTTTATAGTCTATACCGATTTTTTTGGCGGGAGATGGAGTCTCTGTTCTCATCGGGTAACGTCTTTATTAGAAAAAAACCCATAATAAAACGAATATTCTTGGTTTCCTGATGAATAACAGTCACATTTCACTCTTTTGTTGACATTTTTTTCCATATATATCTTACTCGTGTTTCGTACTTGCGAATTATATCAAAACTATTCTCCTATACTAATGGAAACCGTACATGTATCATTGTGTCTCTGCGAATAAGTGCATTTGCTTAAAATTTGAGAGGTTCTCTTTAATTAAAAAAGAGTTCTTGAAATTTACTGTGGTATTTTTCATATTTAAAATGAACATTTGTATGGTGGAATTAGATATATATTTTAACGTATATCTATATATTACGATATATTGTAATATATATAGTAATACGTCTCTGTTTAAATTTAAGAATAGTTTATGATATTCGTTTTAAATGGATTACATATAAAAGTACGTTGAATGAGACCGGCAAATATTGTGAATTAACAGTCTGTCTGCTGAAATAACAAATTCTTACCTTAACTCCACTGTTAACGTTGGCCTAATAAACTGCACTCTAAAAAATTCGAACGTGTACAGTACCCAATGCTGTGATTAGTCACGAGTGCACACATATACATTGGCGAATGGCAACCTCCGATTGATCGAAAACATTATTTTGACGCCAGCATCAGTCGCACTTACGGCTGATGATGGACCCTTTTTGAACATAGGACTTAGCCACACTGAAAACTTACAGAATCTGCACGAAACTGGTGAGTAATTGATATATAAGTGATATTTATCGTTTATTGCGTAAGACAGTCACAATGACAGTCATGGTCACGTGCGCCCGTGTTTGTAAACATTTCACAATGAACAGATGAAATATGACATGAAATATGTCATTAATATTGACGCAGGAAGCTTGTATAGAAGCATTGATGTATTATTATTATAGTTCATTGAAATAATACAATAAATACCAATCAGTTTAGCTGATTTTTTTACGAAACATGCGTGGGTAACATTGACCTAATCAGAGACGTATATATACTACGTCTCTGACCTAGTCATCAATGGGAATATTAGGCCCAGTTGGGAAAATGCCAAATACTAGAAATCAGCAATTTAGCAATAGAATACCACGTTTTTATAATTAAGTAACCGGGTTCCAGAATATATCTAACATGATATGTTTAGGTATCACCTCCAATATATAATAATAAATATATATAGGTATTGCCCTCCCCTATACTATCGTATAGTGGGGTGTTATACCTTTAAAAACGCCCATTCTAACTTAATTATCATGCGCCATTAACTGAAAATCATGTCGTATGGTCCTTCCACTACCTATAATAGAGCCTATATGTCACTGTTTCAACATTGATATGTTTTCCAAAAACAAACAATTTTTTGAATGAAAACATACAGTAAATTTTTCTTAAAGTGTACATGAACATGCCAATATACTTGAAAAATCGTTGTCATGTCACTTTTTCTGATATTAAAAGCTTTGCATTTTCTTTCTGTTCAGCGATCATTCATATGTTTTCCTTCATAGTTTAAGTTTACTTATGTCTAAACAAAACTTATAATTAATTTAATATCAGTAATTTAAGTTAAAATATGTTT
Organism: Mizuhopecten yessoensis; assembly: GCF_002113885.1. Taxonomy (NCBI): domain Eukaryota; kingdom Metazoa; phylum Mollusca; class Bivalvia; order Pectinida; family Pectinidae; genus Mizuhopecten; species Mizuhopecten yessoensis. The sequence goes on along the minus strand of NW_018403566.1, from coordinate 282,620 downwards.
TTTTTGCGATTATCTACTGTCGCAAAACGTCTTGCCAGATACAGTACAAAACAAAACACCCATAATACAAGCCTTTATTAACGGTGTATTGACTAAAGGTGTATCTTATATCGCATATAAATCCATTTACATTAATTCTGTAAGCATATATCAAGTATCCTGCATGAAACTTCGTATTCGTGGTTTGTCCGTTAAAATTTCAATGAAAAGTGGTTTAGAATGATTTACGTTCAAGACCAAATTTGGTAAATTTGAAGAAGAAAAACATTTTGTTTTGAAGAAGTACTGGGTCACGTATCTGTTTTACTGACATTATGACCTGTTGGGAATGGACACTGCAGTTTCCAAAACTAGTGAATAGTAAACAGAACCCTTTCGGTTTATTATCCTACACATGTTACTCTTTTGAGAAAAAATAACAAAATGTTTGCAATGAGATTGACCAGTGTAAGCTTAAGACTGACCATTTTCTATGATATATTGACCAGTGTAAGCTTAAGACTGACCATTGTCTATGATATATTGGCCTGTATAAGACTGACCATTGTCTATGATATATTGATCTGTGTAAGACTGCCCTCATGTCTATGATATATTGATCTGTGTAAGACTGACCATTGTCTATGATATAATGACCTGTGTAAGACTGACCATTGTCTATGATATATTGACCTGTGTAAGACTGACCATTGTCTATGATATATTGACCTGTGTAAGACTGACCATTGTCTATGATATATTGACCTGTGTAAGACTGACCATTGTCTATGATATATTGACCTGTGTAAGACTGACCATTGTCTATGATATATTGACCTGTGTAAGACTGACCATTGTCTATGATATATTGACCTGTGTAAGACTGACCATTGTCTATGATATATTGACCTGTGTAAGACTGACCATTGTCTATGATATATTGACCTGTGTAAGACTGACCATTGTCTATGATATATTGACCAGTGTCAGCTTAAGACTGATCATTGTCTATGATATATTGACCAGTGTAATTAAGTGTCTATGATATTGACCTGTGTACGACTCAGACCTTTGCAGTTATATAAGATTGACTTTTGTGTATGACTGACCTCATGTCTATGATATATTGATCTGTGTAAGACTGACCATTGTCTATGATATATTGACCTGTGTAAGACTGACCATTGTCTATGATATATTGACCTGTGTAAGACTGACCATTGTCTATGATATATTGACCAGTGTCAGCTTAAGACTGATCATTGTCTATGATATATTGACCAGTGTAATTAAGTGTCTATGATATTGACCTGTGTACGACTCAGACCTTTGCAGTTATATAAGATTGACTTTTGTGTATGACTGACCTCATGTCTGCCGGAGTAGTATGACATATTATTTATGACTTTTTATAGCTAGGTGATAGACACTTCTTTCTGATATAAAATTGACTTCTGTCTTTATATATATATATATAACTTTAAAACTCATGTCCTCTCCCTACCATGTAAATAATGTTTTATAAATTGTTCTTTTTCAGTGTGGGCTGATCAAGTAAATGTTGAGGAACATTTTTGTCGTTGCCTTGGTGTTGCTGGGGCTGCTTGTTGTGCATGTCAACACAGCAGACACTGGTACTGGTATTGTCTATAAGTATTGTAAATCTTGGAAGTTTGTCAGCACCGCCACCGGGGAGTGTCGGAGATGTCCAGGCTGTAAGCGTGGCCAATATCACGACAACTCAACACTGGTAAGTTACGTCAAGTCTGTTTGTATATATACATGTACTGGTATAATAAAAAGGATTAAAAGTCCATGTGAAGTAAGTTAATATCTAGAAAAAATAAGATCTAATAACCGACTAAAATTCAAACTGCTTTCACCCTTCACAGGGCTCTTCAGGTTTATTTCAAAAGGACAACATCGTGACGTCACAATTACATGTCATCACACTACAAAAGTAACGTGACGTCACGAAGTACACAAGATTGGTGGACAAACTAGCACAGACTTTTACTGTGGCCTGTTGAGACTTGGTTTTATTATTTCTTTTCTCTTAGAATAGTGTTGGATGAAAATAATTGATATAAAGATAATACATTAAATTGATCTCCATGTTATTTGCATATGTGATGAATTTTGAGGTGAGTGATGCAAACAATTTTTTTTCTTCTAATATATTGAAATATTCAAGGAATATAACAATAATGTAGTATTATTGATTGGTTATTTCTGTATAGGTATTGGCCCAATTATTGGTCCGATGCCTGCTACATTGGCCTGAGGCGAAGCTGAGGGCTATTGTAGCAGGCCTCGGACCCATATCTAGGCCATACGAAAAGTGAGCATCAGTTCAACAAGCATCAATGATATATCAAAGATTATGTTAAATACTTTTGAAAGTTACCATACTAAGTGTACCTAATTTAATAAATATTGGTTTCAACCCTTTCCTTATATCTGTAATTTTATGTCATAATATGCTTAAACTCCCAAACAATATTTCAAATATATGTATTTATGAAAAGTATTGAATTATTGTTGGTATAACCCCCTGGTGCATAACTGTAATAAGAGTACAAACCTTCAAAACACTTCTTCTCTGAAACTTACTGATGTATTTCATCAAAATTTCATATTATAATGGCATGACTGATCTGCCCATAGGGGCTCAAAGGGGGTCATTTAGAGGAAAGCCTGAAATAATCCATAACAATCACATTTTAAATTCTCCTCAGAAACTGTTGGTCAGATTTTGATGAAACTTGGTGGTAAACATCAACCGAGATAGTGATCAGAGTGTATACTTGAGATGGGTCTGACCCTCCAGGGTACTGAGTGGTGGAGAGTTTATACTAGCAGATGGGTCTGACCCTCCAGGATACTGAGTGGTGGAGAATTTATACGAGAAGATGGGTCTGGCCCTCCAGGGTAGTGAGTGGTGGAGGATTTATACGAGAAGATGGGTCTGCCCCTCCAGGGTACTGAGTGGGGGAGGATTTATACTAGAAGATGGGTCTGGCCCTCCAGGGTAGTGAGTGGTGGAGGATTTATACTAGAGGATGGGTCTGACCCTCCAGGGCACTGAGTGGTGGAGAGTTTACACTACAAGATGGGTCTGACCCTCCAGGGGACTGAGTGGTGGAGAGTTTATCCTAGAAGATGGGTCTGACCCCCCAGGGTACTGAGTGGTGAAGAGTTTATATTGGAGATGAGTCTGACCCTCCAGGGCACTGAGTGGTGGAGAGTTTACACTACAAGATGGGTCTGACCCTCCTGGGTACTGAGTGGTGGAGAGTTAATACTAGAAGATGGGTGTGGCCCTCCAGGGTACTGAGTGGGGGAGGGGTTATACTAGAAGATGGGTGTGACCCTCCAGGGTACTGAGAGGTGGAGGATTTATACTAGAGGATGGGTCTGACCCTCCAGGGCACTGAGTGGTGGAGAGTTTATCCTAGAAGATGGGTCTGACCCTCCTGGGTACTGAGTGGTGGAGAGTTTATCCTAGAAGATGGGTCTGACCCCCCAGGGTACTGAGTGGTGGAGAGTTGTCACTAGAAGATGGGTCTGTCCCTCCAGGGTACTGAGTGGTGGAGAGTTTATAATTGAGATGAGTCTGACCCTCCAGGGTACTGAGTGGTGGAGGGTTTATACTAGAAGATGGGTGTGACCCTCCAGGGTACTGAGTGGTGGAGGATTTATACTAGAAGATGGGTCTGACCCTCCAGGGGACTGAGTGGTGGAGAGTTTATACTAGAAGATGGGTCTGACCCTCCATGGTACTGAGTGGTGGAGAATTTATATTAGAAGATGGGTCTGACCCTCCAGGGTACTGAGTGGTGGAGGATTTATACTAGAAGATGGGTCTGACCCTCCAGGGTACTGAGTGGTGGAGAGTTTATATTAGAAGATGGGTCTGACCCTCCAGGGTACTGAGTGGTGGTAAGGGAGGGGATTCCTTTCTACTGTGGTTAGGGAGGGGATACCTGTTTTACTGTTGGTGGGGAGGGGATTCCTCTTAACAATCTTCTTCCTCAGACCCAGATATGCTAGAATCAAATCCTCTTTGTGGATGGAAAGGTCAACAGGTGCTTTACCAAAATGATGATTTTCATTACCCATAGGTCAACGTTTCTCCCCCTTTCTACCTGGGCAGGGGGTATTGACTACTCTGGGTTATATCGGGGATTCCATTATTTTGGTATTATTTTATTGATTTTAAGTGGGAAATAATTCAAACTTAGTTGGAATTCTTGTCATATGGTTGTAGCTTATCTATTTCTCTTTGGTGGGTATCATTTTATCATTTTACTGATATTTACGAGCTCTAATAAATGTTAGACACTCCCAACATAGTTTTGTAAAAGCAAATCCATAGTCAGAAAGATGTTTTTGGTTACATGTACTTCCATATGTTTTTTTTGTTGCATCACAATATTGAACAAGTAAAACTAGATTAAAACTCCGGTAACCGTTAAGGCCATTGAGCCTCTTGTTTATGCTTGGGATAGGGTGTCATGGTAGTGTTCAGGTGATGATGTTTTACTGCGAGATATGCAGGCACTTTAAAGTATATCTGGTTATTACCTATTTATCTCCATGTGAATTTATATGCGCAAAGCTGTTAAAAGCTGTGTCATTGTTCCCTGTCTGTAAAGGTATACAGGAGTTTATCGCTATTGTCTGTTAAAAGTAGTTAAAATTTTCCTTCAGATTGTTTGAGTAAGTTTCCGCCAGTGCTTGTTGAAGATATTGCGAAATTCTATCATTGAAATGTTTACATTTTTCCACTACGTCAATTCTCAACGGATATGATATTTTCCTCTACGAGCATGCTCAGTGGTGTCTGTAGTATTCTGTCTAGACACGAGGCATACAATACAGGTAGTAATTTAGGATTGAGTGACCTCATATAGGTATGAATAATCAATTTTGTGTGAACTGTACTTAATAACATGTACATGTAATGTGTACTTTGTTCATAGTATTTTTCCACATTGCATTGTTTATCTGGTAAACGGCACAGGGGCATGGCACAAATCACACGCTACAGTCTTACTACTGGATAGGGAGGGGATTCCTCTTTCTATTGTTGGTGGGGAGGGGTACCTTTCAAATTTATGTGGGGAGGGGATACCTGTTCTATTGTGGTTGGGGAGGGGATTCCTCTTTCTATTGTGGTTGGGGAGGGGATACCTTTCTACTGTAGTCAGGGAGGGGATTCTTTTCTACTGAAGTCAGGGAGGGGATTTTTTTCTACTGTTGTAAGGGAGGGGACTCCTTTCTGCTGTAGTAAGGGAGGGGATTCCTTTCTATTGTAGGCGGGGGAGTCCATTCCTTTCTACTGTGGTCAGGGAGGGAATTTCTTTCTACTGTGGTTGGGAAGGGGATACCTTTTTACTGTAGTCTGGGAGGGAATACCTTTCTACTGTAGTCTGGGAGGGGATACCTTTCTACTGAAGTCTGGGAGGGGATTCCTTTCTACTAGGGTTAGGGAGGGGATACCTTTCTACTGTGGTTGGGGAGTCCATTCCTTTCTACTAGGGTTAGGGAGGGAATACCTTTTTACTGTAGTCTGGGAGGGGCTACCTTTCTACTGTAGTCTGGGAGGGGATACCTTTCTACTGTGGTTGGGGAGTCCATTCCTTTCTACTAGGGTTAGGGAGGGAATACCTTTTTACTGTAGTCTGGGAGGGGATACCTTTCTACTGTGGTTGGGGAGTCCATTCCTTTCTACTAGGGTTAGGGAGGGAATACCTTTTTACTGTAGTCTGGGAGGGGATACCTTTCTACTGAAGTCTGGGAGGGGATTCCTCTCTACTAGGGTTAGGGAGGGGATACCTTTCTACTGTGGTTGGGGAGGCCATTCCTTTCTACTAGGGTTAGGGAGGGGATACCTTTCTTCTGTGGTTGGGGAGTCCATTCCTTTCTACTAGGGTTAGGGAGGGGATACCTTTCTACTGTAGTCTGGGAGGGGATCCCTTTCTACTGTAGTCTGGGAGGGGATACCTTTCTACTGTGGTTGGGGAGTCCATTCCTTTCTACTAGGGTTAGGGAGGGAATACCTTTTTACTGTAGTCTGGGAGGGGATACCTTTCTACTGCAGTCTGGGAGGGGATACCTTTCTACTGTAGTCTTGGAGGGGATACCTTTCTACTGTAGTCTGGGGGGGGATACCTTTCTACTGTAGTCTGGGAGGGGATACCTTTCTACTGTGGTTAGGGAGGGGATACCTGTTCTACTGTCTGTGGGGAGGGGATTCCTTTCTGCTGTGGTTAGGGAGGGGATTCCTTTCTGCTGTGGTTAGGGAGGGGATACCTGTTCTTCTGTAGGTGGGGAGGGGATTCCTTTCTGCTGTGGTTAGGGAGGGGATACCTGGTCTACTGTTGGTGGAGAGGGGATTCCTTTCTGCTGTGGTCAGAGAGGGGATACTTTTCTACTGTAGGTGGGGAGGGACACCCTACATTAGTACAGTGTATGTGGTCAGGTGGAAAATTGAAAAGCACACTTGATTTTCATTTAAGAAATTGGCCAGAATTCCATTCCTCAATCGGACATTTAAAGGGTCACCTGACTGATCATGTCAGTTTTCTTTTTAGATTGTTTGAGTAAGTTTCCGCCATTGCTTGTTGAAGATATTGCGTAATTCTATCATTGAAATGTTTACATTTTTCCACTACATCAATTTTCAATGAATGGGTATGATATTTTCCCCTATTTGTAGATTGGTAATTGAGGTCATTGAGCATGCTCAGTGGTGTCTGTAGTATTCTGTCTAGACACCAGGTATACAATACAGGTAGTAATTTAGGATTGAGTGGCCTACTCACATATATACAGGTATGAATAATCAATTTGTGTGTACTGTACTTAACAACGTGTACATGAAGTGTGTACTTTGTTCATAGTATTTTTCCACATTGCATTGTTTATCTAGTAAACGGCACAAATCACCTGCTACAGTCTTACTGCTGGATGGGGATGGGATGCATTTCTATTGTTGGTGGGGAGGGGTACCTTTCTATTTTTTAGGGGGAGGAGCTACCTGTTCTACTGTCGGTGGGGAGGGGATTCCTTTCTGCTGTGGTTAGGGAGGGGATTCCTTTCTGCTGTGGTTGGGGAGGGAATTTCTTTCTACTGTGGTAAGGGGGGGGGGGATACCTTTCCACTGTGGTCGGGGAGGGGATTCCGTTCTACTGTGGTTAGGGAAGGGATACCTTTGTTCTGTGGGTGGGGAGGGGATACCTTCCTACTGTTGGTGTGAAGGGGATACCTTTGTTCTGTGGGTGGGGAGGGGATACCTTCCTACTGTGGGTTGGGGAGGGGATACCTTCCTACTGTGGTTTGGGAGGGAATTTCTTTCTACTGTGGTTAGGGAAGGGATACCTTTGTTCTGTGGGTGGGGAGGGGATTCCTTTGTTCTGTGGGTGGGGAGGGGATACCTTCGTTCTGTGGGTGGGGAGGGGATACCTTCGTTCTGTGGGTGGGGAGGGGATACCTTCCTTCTGTGGGTGGGGAGGGGATACCTTCGTTCTGTGGGTGGGGAGGGGATACCTTTCTACTGTTGGTGGGAAGGGGATTCCTTTGTTCTGTGGGTGGGGAGGGGATACCTTCGTTCTGTGGGTGGGGAGGGGATACCTTTCTACTGTGGTTTGGGAGTGAATTTCTTTCTACTGTGGTTAGGGAGGGAATTTCTTTCTACTGTGGTTAGGGAGGGAATTTCTTTCTACTGTGGTTAGGGAGTCGGTTCCTAACTGTGATTTGGGAGGAGATACCTTTTTACTGAGGTTAGGGAGGGGATACCTTTCCACTGTGGTCGGGGAGGGGATTCCGTTCTACTGTGGTTTGGGAGGGGATACCTTTCCACTGTGGTGGGGGAGGGGATTCCGTTCTACTGTGGTTTGGGAGGGGATACCTTTCCACTGTGGTGGGGGAGGGGATTCCGTTCTACTGTGGTTAGGGAAGGGATACCTTTGTTCTGGTGGTGGGGAGGGGATACCTTTCTACTGTTGGTGGGGAGGGGATTCCTTTGTTCTGTGGGTGGGGAGGGGATACCTTCGTTCTGTGGGTGGGGAGGGGATACCTTTGTTCTGTGGCTGGGGAAGGGAAACCTTCCTACTGTGGGTGGGGAGGGGATACCTTCCTTCTGTGGGTGGGGAGGGGATACCTTCGTTCTGTGGGTGGGGAGGGGATACCTTCCTTCTGTGGGTGGGGAGGGGATACCTTCGTTCTGTGGGTGGGGAGGGGATACCTTTGTTCTGTGGCTGGGGAAGGGAAACCTTCCTACTGTGGGTGGGGAGGGGATACCTTCCTACTGTGGGTGGGGAGGGGACACCTGTTCTACTGTTGGTGGGGAGGGGATTCCTTTCTGCTGTGGTTTGGGAGGGGATTCATTTCTGCTGTGGTTAGGGAGGGGATACCTGTTCTACTGTTGGTGGGGAGGGGATGCCTTTCTACTGTGGTTTGGGAGGGGATTCCTTTCTGCTGTGGTTGGGGAGGGAATTTCTTTCTACTGTGGTTAGGGAGTCGGTTCCTAACTGATTGGGGAGGAGATACCTTTTTACTGTGGTTAGGGAGGGGATACCTTTCCACTGTGGTCAGGGAGGGGATTCCGTTCTACTGTGGTTAGGGAAGGGATACCTTTGTTCTGTGGGTGGGGAGGGGAAACCTTCCTACTGTTGGTGGGAAGGGGATACCTTTGTTCTGTGGGTTGGGGAGGGGATACCTTTCTACTGTGGTTTGGGAGGGAATTTCTTTCTACTGTGGTTAGGGAAGGGATACCTTTGTTCTGTGGGTGGGGAGGGGAAACCTTCCTACTGTTGGTGGGGAGGGGATACCTTTGTTCTGTGGGTGGGGAGGGGATACCTTCCAACTGTGGATGGGGAGGGAATACCTTTGTTCTGTTGGTGGGGAGGGGATACCTGCCTTATTTGGGTGGGGAGGGGATACCTTCGTTCTGTGGGTGGGGAGGGGATACCTTCCTACTGTGGGTGGGGAGGGGATACCTTTGTTCTGTTGGTGGGGAGGGGATACCTGCGTTCTTTGGGTAGGGAGGGGATACCTTCGTTCTGTGGGTGGGGAGGGGATACCTTCCTACTGTGGGTGGGGAGGGGATACCTTCCTACTGTTGGTGGAAAGGGGATACCTTTATTCTGTGGGTGGGGAGGGGAGAATTTTCTACTGTGGTGATGGTCGTTGTGGGGGGATACCTTTCTACTGTGGTGGTGGGGGATACCTTTCTACTGTAGGTGGGGAGGGGATTGACCTTCCTACTGTTGGTGGGGAGGGGATTCCTTTATTCTGTGGGTGGGGAGGGGATTCCTTTATTCTGTGGGTGGGGAGGGGAGACCTTTCCATTGTGGAGGGGGGGGGGATACCTTTCTACTGTGGTGGAGGGGGGATACCTTTCTACTGTGGTGGGGGAGGGGAGACCTTTCAACTGTGGTCGGGGAGGAGATTCCTTTCCACTGTGGTCAGAGACGGGATGCGTTTCTATTGTAGGTGGGGAGGGACATCTACATTAGTACATTGTATGTGGTCAGGTGGCACATTGAAAAGCATACTTGTTTTTCACTTAGAAATTGGCCAGAATTCCATTCCTCAATCAGACATTAAAAAGTTCACCTGCCTGATCATGATCATGTAAGTTTTCTCCGGGTACTCCTATTTTCCTCCCCCATTCCAAGTGCACTACCATTTAGGCCAACAGGAGTGATTCATGTAAATTGATATAACTTATTTCATAACTGTAATAAAGTTTATTTATATATTTTAAAGGGGGCAGCTTTTCTACTGTTATGGTTAGGGAGGAAGTTCCTTTCTATTGTAGTTGGGGAGAGGGTATATTCTCAAGCAGATCAGGACTAGATCACTTTGCCCTGTAAGATGGGAGTCTGTTTCTAATGTTGTTGGTGAGGAGGGAGTATCTTCTGCTGAGGACAGAGTAATTTTAACTCAATAACCATTGTAAAATATTGATTGTTGAATGGTTCATCGCTGGAAAAAGTATTGTGTGAAATAATTCTTCTTCTTTGTGGTGATATGCCATGTCTGTCGACCCTGAAACTAAGGTAATGATGGTATATGTTGCATTAACAGGGTCCACTAGACGAACAGCGAGGAGCTCTCCAATGTCATATCTGTTTGCAATGTCCAAAGGGCCAATATAGCGACCAGCACACGCGCGACTGGAGAGACCTGCGCTACTGTCGTCTGGACCGTAACTGTACCAAGAAGAACCGTCTGTATAAGAGGAAACCTAAACAGAGCCGAAAGTCTGAGTGTGGACCTTGCTTGGACGGGTAAATGATTTTAAAACACCTTGTATATCACAGTATCAAGATGTGACATGCAGCAGCTGATTCTATATAGATGTTCAGTAGCTCACCTGGCCCTGATTATACATGTATATAGATGTTTATTAGTTCACCTGACCCTGATTCTATATAGATGTTCAGTAGCTCACCTGGCCCTGATTATATATAGATGTTTATTAGCTCACCTGACCCTGATTCTGTGTGGATGTGTATTAGCTCACCTGATCCTGATTCTATATAGATGTTTATGCGCTCACCTGGCCCTGATTCTGTGTGGATTTTTATTAGCTCACCTGGCCCTGATTCTTTATAGATGTTTATTAGCTCACCTTACCCTGATTCTGTATAGATGTTTATTAGTTCACCTGACCCTGATTCTGTGTGGATGTTTATTAGCTCACCTGGCCCTGATTCTTTATAGATGTTTATTAGCTCACCTGGCCCTGATTCTTTATAGATGTTTATTAGCTCACCTGACCCTGATTCTGTGTGGATGTTTATTAGCTCACCTGGCCCTGATTCTTTATAGATGTTTATTAGCTCACCTGGCCCTGATTCTGTATAGATGTTTATGAGTTCACCTGACCCTGATTCTGTATAGATGTTTATTAGCTCACCTGGCCCTGATTCTTTATAGATGTTTATTAGCTCACCTGACCTTGATTCTGTGTGGATGTTTATTAGCTCACCTGACCCTGATTCTTTAAAGATGTTTATTAGCTCGACTGACCCTGATTCTGTATAGATGTTTATTAGCTCACCTGACCCGGATTCTGTATAGATGTTTATTAGCTCCCCTGACCCGGATTCTGTATAGATGTTTATTAGCTCACCTGCCCCGGATTCTGTATAGATGTTTATTAGCTCACCTGCCCCTGATTCTTTATAGATGTTTATTAGCTCACCTGACCTTGATTCTGTGTGGATGTTTATTAGCTCACCTGGCCCTGATTCTTTAGAGATGTTTATTAGCTCACCTGACCTTGATTCTGTGTGGATGTTTATTAGCTCTCCTGACCCTGATTCTTTAAAGATGTTTATTAGCTCGACTGTCCCTGATTCTGTATAGATGTTTATTAGCTCACCAGACCCTGATTCTGTATAGATGTTTATTAGCTCACCTGCCCCGGATTCTGTATAGATGTTTATTAGCTCACCTGACCTGGATTCTGTATAGATGTTTATTAGCTCACCTGACCTGGATTCTGTATAGATGTTTATTAGCTCACCTGACCTGGATTCTGTATAGATGTTTATTAGCTCACCTGACCTGGATTCTGTATAGATGTTTATTAGCTCACCTGACCTGGATTCTGTATAGATGTTTATTAGCTCACCTGACCTGGATTCTGTATAGATGTTTATTAGCTCACCTGCCCCTGATTCTTTATAGATGTTTATTAGCTCACCTGACCTTGATTCTGTGTGGATGTTTATTAGCTCACCTGGCCCTGATTCTTTAAAGATGTTTATTAGCTCGACTGTCCCTGATTCTGTATAGATGTTTATTAGCTCACCTAACCCTGATTCTGTATAGATCTTTATTGGCTCACCTTCCCCTGATTCTTTATAGATGTTTATTAGCTCACCTTACCCTGATTCTGTATAGATGTTTATTAGTTCACCCGACCCTGATTCTGTGTGGATGTTTATTAGCTCACCTGGCCCTGATTCTTTAAAGATGTTTATTAGCTCGACTGTCCCTGATTCTGTATAGATGTTTATTAGCTCACCTGACCCTGATTATGTATAGATGTTTATTAGCTCACCTGGCCCTGAGTCTTTATAGATGTTTATTAGCTCACCTGACCTTGATTCTGTGTAGATGTTTATTAGCTCACCTGACCCTGATTTTGTATAGATGTTTATTAGTTCACCTGGCCCTGATTCTGTATAGATGTTTATTAGCTCACCTGTCCCTGATTCTGTGTGGATGTTTATTAGCTCACCTGGCCCTGATTCTTTAGAGATGTTTATTAGCTCACCTGACCTTGATTCTGTATAGATGTTTATTAGTTCACCTGGCCCTGATTCTGTATAGATGTTTATTAGCTCACCTAACCCTGATTCTGTATAGATGTTTATTAGCTCACCTGGCCCTGATTCTTTAAAGATGTTTATTAGCTCGACTGTCCCTGATTCTGTATAGATGTTTATTAGCTCACCTGGCCCTGAGTCTTTATAGATGTTTATTAGCTCACCTGACCTTGATTCTGTGTAGATGTTTATTAGCTCACCTGACCCTGATTATGTATAGATGTTTATTAGCTCACCTGGCCCTGATTCTGTATAGATGTTTATTAGCTCACCTGACCCTGATTCTGTATAGATGTTTATTAGCCTACCCAGCCCAAAAAGCTAAGTGAGCTTCTGTTGTTGTCAGTCTGCACGTGTAAAGACATGCATTGTCAAGTCATGCCCATTTTTGACCAAGTCTATTTCCAGGGTAATATTGCCATCTAAGATTTATAACCTATCTTTTCCATTGCTTCGACTGCTACTTTATGTACCATGATATGTATCACATTGTGGCTACAGTATCGTATCGTCACGTTGATTTATTATTGCAGCCCTAGTGAAAATATTGGAATGTTCAAATGCTCCGACTACTTCATCTCAAGAATGATATGGTCTAGAGACATGATGTTTGGTCAGTAGCTTGTAGAAGGAAAATAGCAGGATACTTTTGCAATTTCGCAGTTTATCAATGTGATTGTGAAAATAAAAATTAATATGATTCACAGAATAATATGACAAGCGTATAAATGAGCTGTGATAATAAACTTCATAAACTTACCAGAATGTCATCATAAGATAGAAAGCATGAAGTTGTCACAACTTATATATATCAGGAGTATTATAGCATGTTAGATTATTAGCTCACCTGGTCCGATGGACCAAGGTGAGCTTATGCCATACCGTGGCGTCCAAAGTCCCTCTTCCGTCCGTCAACAATTTCTTCAAACGACTGATTTGAATTTAACTAAATTTGATTGGAAGCATCCCTAGGTGGTGGGGATTCAAAATTGAATAAATGGTAAGGTTAACCTCCCAGGGGGCTGAGGGGCGGGGCCAAAAGGGGACGATTTGGTTATATTGCTATAAACTACTTCTTCTGTAGAACTATGCGCTGGATATCAATCATATTTGGTCAGAAGTATTCATGAGAGGCGGGGATTCAAAATTGTACAAGTGGTTGGGCTGTCCCCCCAGGGGGCTGAGGGGCGGGGCCAAAAAAGGGTATTTGGCTATATTGCTATTAATGACTTCTTCTGTAGAACTATGCACTGGATATCAATCATATTTGGTTGTTATCATTCATTGGAGACAGGGATTCAAATTGTACAAGTAGTGGGGCTGACCCCCTTGGCTAAAGGGTGGGGCCAAGAATAGTTTATTGCTTGGAAATGGTTGATATCCCCACCCTATGAAGAGAAAAATGCACATATGCTTCCAGAATTGCTCAGGGGTCTGGCCCCACCATTGGGAGACATAGTCCCTTGGTCATAACTTTAAAACGGTTGAGATCCCCACCCCAAAACGGTATATATACAAATGCTGGGAGTAAAGAGACGAATGCAGTCATCATTAGCTCACCTGGCACGAAGTGTGCGTGGCGCGGCGTCCTTCGTCCGTCCGTCGTCCGTCCGACCGTCCGTCCTCGTCCATCAACTTCTCCTATAAACAACTTCTTCTAAAGAACGGACAGGCCTAGAGTCATGATATTTGGCTGAAAGCTTCGTTGGTAGGAGCCCTACAAAGTTTGAGAACGAAAATGACCTTGACCTGTTTTCAAGGTCACAGGGGTCAAATATGTCAAAAACTTCAAACGACTTCTTCTAAAGAACTAAAAGGTATAGAATCTTCATATTTGGTTGATGGCTTCCAGGGATAGGGCCCAACAAAGTTTAAGAATGAAAATGACCTTGACCTACTTTCAAGGTCAAAAGGGTCAAATGTGTCAAACACTTCAAATGACTTCTTCTGAAGAACTGAAAGGTATAGAATCTTTATATTTGGCTGGTGGCTTCCTGTGATAGAGACCAACAAAGTTTTAGAATGGCAATTAATTTGACCTACTTTCAAGGTCACAGGGGTCAAATATGTCAAAAACTTCAAACGACTTCTTCTGAAGAATTAAAAGGTATAGAATCTTCATATTTGGTTGATGGCTTCCAGGGATAGGGCCCAACAAAGTTTAAGAATGAAAATGACCTTGACCTTCTTTCAAGGTCACAGGAGTCAAATATGTCAGACACTTCAAATGACTTCTTCTGAAGAACTGAAAGGTCTAGAATCTTTATATTTGGCTGGGGGGTTCCTGTGATAGAGACCAACAAAGTTTTAGAATGGCTATTAATTTGACCTACTTTCAAGGTCCCAGGGGTCAAATATGTCAAAAACTTCAAACGACTTCTTCTGAAGAATTAAAAGGTATAGAATCTTCATATTTGGTTGATGGCTTCCAGGGATAGGGCCCAACAAAGTTTAGGAATGAAAATGACCTTGACCTACTTTCAAGGTCACAGGGGTCAAATATGTCAAAAACTTCAAACGACTTCTTCTGAAGAATTAAAAGGTATAGAATCTTCATATTTGGTTGATGGCTTCCAGGGATAGGGCCCAACAAAGTTTAGGAATGAAAATGACCTTGACCTACTTTCAAGGTCACAGCGTTCAAATATGTCAAACAGTTCAAACAGCTTCTTCTGGAGTTTAAAAGGCATAAAATTATAATATTTGGCTGGTGGCTTCCCGGGATAGAGCTCACCAAAGTTTGCAAATGAAAATGACCTCAACCTACTTTAGAGGTCACAGAGGTCAACAACATTTTAATGGATTTGTTCTTGAGCACCTACTTACAAGATCACAGGGGAAAATATGTCAAGCAACTTCTGAAGAAGAATCAAAAAGCATAGAATCTTATAATAATATTTTGCTGGTAGTTTCAACAGATGGAGCCAACAAAGTTTGCGAGGGAAATATTTTTAGTGCAATATAATATTGAATGAGAATATTTTGCTATGACTTCTTAAATATTTAGGTGAGCGATACAGGCCCTCTTGGGCCTCTTGTATTAGAATAGACCCTGGGGTCTGACCGAACCCCTATGGACCTAGTTTCTGAGTCATAGCTTGGAAACAGTTGAGATCCCCACCCTATAACCATATATACAATTGCTGAGTATAAAGAGATGAATGCACATATGCTTCCAGGATGGCTTTGGGTACTGCCCCATCCTTTGAGATTAAACTCCTGGGTCATAACTTTAAAATGGTTAAGATCCCCACCCTAAAACTATATAAACAATTGTTGGGCATAAAGAGACAAATGCTGTCATGATATTAGAATTGACTCCAGGGTCTGCCCCACCCTTGCAGACTTAACCCCTGGGTCATAACTTTGAAACTGTTTAGACCCCCACCCCAAAACTATATATACAAATGCTGGGCAAAAAGAGACAAATGCAGTCATGATATTAGAATAGATCCTGGGGTCTGGCCACAACCCTAGGGACCTAGTTTCTGAGTCACAGCTTGGAAACAGTTGAGATCCCCACCCCATAACCATACATAGAATTGCTGGGCATGAAAAATCTAATACAGATATGCTACAAGGGAGTAGAATTGGGTCTGGCATATTCCCTTGGATCTCATTTGGAGAATGTTTTGCCATGATTGCTTAGATATCCAGGTGAGCAAACAGACCCTGTGTGCCTCTTGTATATGTAGCTTGCTGACATAGAGATTTATATGTGACATGTAGCTTGGTACATAAAGATTTATATGTATACTGTAGCTTGGTATATAGAGATATATATGTTTACTGTAGCTTGGTACATAGGGATTTATATGTATACTGTAGCTTGGTATATAGAGATATATATGTATACTGTAGCTTTGTACATAGAGATTTATATGGGACTAGAAGCTTGCTGAAATAGAAATTTATATGTTACATGTAGCTTGGGGCCGTAGAGATTTATATGTGACAGATAGCTTGGTACATAGAGATGTATATGTGACCAGAACTTGCTGACATAGAGATTTAGATGTGACATGTAGCTTGGTCCATAAAGATTTATATGTATAGTGTAGCTTGGTATATAGAGATTCATATGTATACTGTAGCTTGTTACATAGAGATTTATATGTGACTAGAAGCTTGCTGAAATAGAAATTTATATGTTACATGTAGCTTGGGGCCGTAGAGATTTATATGTGACAGATAGCTTGGTACATAGAGATGTATATGTGACTAGAAGCTTGCTGAAATAGAAATTTATATGTTACATGTAGCTTGGGGCCGTAGAGATTTATATGTGACAGATAGCTTGGTACATAGAGATGTATATGTGACCAGAACTTGCTGACATAGAGATTTATATGTGACTAGAAGCTTGCTGAAATAGAAATTTATATGTTACATGTAGCTTGGGGCCGTAGAGATTTATATGTGACATATAGCTTGGTACATAGAGATCTATATGTATACTGTAGCTTTGTATATAGAGATATATATGTATGCTGTAGCTTGGTATATAGATATATATATGTATACTGTAGCTTGGTACAAAGAGATTTATATGAATACTGTAGCTTGGTATATAAAGATTTATATGTATACTGTATCTTGGTATATAGAGATATATCTGTATACTGTAGCTTGGTACATAGAGATTTATATGTGACTAGAAGCTTGCTGAAATAGAAATTTATATGTTACATGTAGCTTGGGGCCGTAGAGATTTATATGTGACATATAGCTTGGTACATAGAGATTTATATGTGACCAGAACTTGCTGACATAGAGATTTATATGTGACATGTAGCTTGGTACATAGAGATTTATATGTATACTGTAGCTTGGTACATAGAGATTTATATGTGACCAGAACTTGCTGACATAGAAATTTATATGTGACCAGAACTTGCTGACATAGAGATTTATATGTGACCAGAAGCTTGGTACATTTAGGTTTATATGTGATCAGAAATTAATATGTGTATAAAATACCTTGAATATCACTTTAAGCCATACAGGTGAATTAATTTATATAATCTTATAAAACACTCTTGAAAATTTGACAAGTAGTATACTTATGATGAGTGTAATCATTATATGAATGACCTTTATCCAATTTTCAAGGCTACAGGGGTCAAATTTGTCAAAACCTGTAAACCACTTAAGAACAACCAGTAGGGATATTAAGTTTGGGATGAATGACCTGCTAGAACTTTGAAGCTTGTTTAAATAAAATAAGTTAAATTCTTCCAACAAAGCTACGTAACGTTATAGAGTAATAATATTCTTCCAACAGAGGTACCTTGACCCACCTTGAAGGTCATAGATATGGAATGAATAAAAAGTGAGGGATACATTGGTCCTATTGTATTATGTTGCAGATACGTTCAGGAGTCAAACTGGGATGACGATGATGGTGTTTGTAACAAGATACAGAAGACCACCAGTTCACCAGAAGTTAAGGTCACCAGTTCACCAGATGTCAAGGTCACCACTTCACCAGATGTCAAGGTCACCAATTCACCAGGTGGTATTAAACCCACTAGTTCAGTAGACACAAATGCATCAAACCCAGAGGACTACATTGCACAAACAGAAAGCACCAAACACAAATCAGTCCAGGGAACTGTTCCTAGACAAAACATAGGTAGGTCTCATGTCAGTCCTTTAAATACAAGCAGTTAAATAGTATTGTCACTTGTGGTTAAAGTCACATTATAGTTATATAAGGCTGTCCCTTCTCTCTAGTTTTAAGTCAGTCCTGAAATGTTACAACATCTCGAAGATCTCTTATAATTAGCTTGACAAAGGGACCAGGCAGTCCTGAAATGTTACAACACGGTTGTTTTTGGAAAAAGTAAAACTTTGATATTACATATTTCCAAACTGATGAATCTTATTGAAGGTACCATCAATTGCATTTTTGAGATCAAAGTATAATTTAAAGAGTATTCACTTCTATAATTTAAGAGAAAATACAATTCTTATCAATATTGCAAATATTCATAGACTTCTGAAAACATGCTTGGAAGATGTGGTATGAATTTGTTTTACATACAATCGAAATGATAATTTTTACCAAATATCACATATTTCCCGATATATTAAATTTGCATGTTTTGACCGACCTAAGCAAATAAAAACAAGCACACGTACCTATCATTTTCTTTGTTTTTTTCATTTTCTCATATTCTCTTCAAAATTAAGTCTGGCTCAAAAAATAATAGTCTGTAGAAAATTTGACTTCTCACAGGAACAGATCCTTCAGGGTATTAACTTTTCCTACAGTTCTATATAACCTAGCATAGAAAACCTTATAATCTGTAACAGTGTATAATAATCATATGATGTGTCTACTGCTCAATTCAAAATACTTCACACATCAACCAAACTTTATTACACAGTAAACATTTTGACTTCCAGGGCACCTGGAAAAGACAGTGAAGGAGGAAGGTAAAAGAAGCCGAGATCATCACGAACAGTATGCCGTAATCACTATAGTCCTCTACGTAGTTGGCATCCTCATGATCATTGGACTGTTAATCTTCTTTGGTTATAAACTCCGAAAGAAAACGGTTTGCTTCAACTCATCAACGAACAATGAAAGAAGTGAATCTCCCCTTGGGAATTCAAAAACTCCACTTATGGGTAGGTGTTCCTGATAATCACTGATAGCACTGGCCATTTAAAAAAAAAAACTTTAAAAAATTTGTTCCAATCGCAGAAGGAGTTTAGTTCCTCTCAACTCTGACAAGAGGTCTTTTGACAGTGAAAGTATTTCCCTCATGGACATATTTCTGTGTGTTGTGGCTACATACATCGGATCAACACTTGCTGAAATGTGACCTCTCCCCTCAATGTACTATAGCTACCTCAGATCAACTCTCCCCTCTATATACTGTGACTACCTAAGGTCACCTCTCCCCTCAATGTACTATAGCTATCTCAGATCAACTCTCCCCTCTATATACTGTGACTAACTAAGGTCACCTCTCCCCTCAATGTACTATAGCTATCTCAGATCCCCTCTCCCCTCTATATACTGTGACTAACCAAGGTCACCTCTCCCCTCAATGTACTATAGCTACCTCAGATCCCCTCTCCCCTCTATATACTGTGACTAACTAAGGTCACCTCTCCCCTCAATGTACTATAGCTACCTCAGATCCCCTCTCCCCTCTATATACTGTGACTACATAAGGTCACCTCTCCCCTCAATGTACTATAGCTACCTCGGATCCCCTCTCCCCTCTATATACTGTGACTACCTCAGGTCACCTCTCCCCTCAATGTACTGTGACTACCTCAGATCACCTCTCCCCTTTATGCACTGTGGCTACCACGTGGTACCTCTCACCTCTGTGCAGTGTGAATTCCTAAGGTCACCTCTTCCCTCAATGTGCTGTGACTACCTCAGGTCCCCTCTGTGTACTGTGGCTACTTCAGGTCACCTTTCCTCTCTATGTACAGTGGCCACCTCAGGTCACCCCTCCCCTCTATGTACTGTGACTTCCTCAGGTCACCTCACCCCTCAATGTACTGTGGCTACCTCAGTTCACCTCTCCTCTTTATGTACTGTGACTACCTCAGTTCACCTCTCCTTTCTAATGCACTGTGACTACCACGTGGTACCTCTAACCTCAATTTACTGTGACTACCTCAGGTCACCTCGCCCCTCAATGTACTGTGACTACCTCAGGCCTCTCCCCTCAATGTACTATAGCTACCTCAGATCAACTCTCCCCTTAGTGTACTGTGGCTACTTCAGGTCACCTTCCCTCTCTATGTACAGTGGCCACCTCAGGTCACCTCTTCCCTTTATGCACTGTGGCTACCACGTGGTCCCTCTCCCCTCTGTGCAGTGTGAATTCCTAAGGTCACCTCTTCCCTCAATGTGCTGTGACTACCTCAGGTCCCCTCTGTGTACTGTGGCTACTTCATGTCACCTCTCCTCTTTATGCACTGTGGCTACCACGTGGGACCTCTCACCTCTGTGCAGTGTGAATTCCTAAGGTCATCTCTTCCCTCAATGTTCTGTGACTACCTCAGGTCCCCTCTGTGTACTGTGGCTACTTCAGGTCTCCTCTCCTCCTTATGCACTGTGGCTACCATGTGGTACCTCTAACCTTTGTGCACTGTGACTCCTCAGGTCACCTCTCCCCTCAACCTACTGTGGCTACCTCAGGTCACCTCCTATCTGTATACTGTTGCTACATCAGGTCACCTCTCCCCTCTGTGCGCTCTTACCAACCTCAGGTCACCTCTCCGCTATGTATACTGTGACTACCTCAGTTCAACTCTCCCCTCTGTGTCCTGTGGCTACTTCAGGTCACCTCTCCCCTTTATGCACTGTGGCTACCACGTGGTCCCTCTCCCCTCTGTGCAGTGTGAATTCCTAAGGTCATCTCTTCCCTCAATGTTCTGTGACTACCTCAGGTCCCCTCTGTGTACTGTGGCTACTTCAGGTCACTTTTCCTCTCTATGTACAGTGGCCACCTCAGGTCACCTCTCCCCTCTGTATACTGGGGCTATGTCAGGTCACCTCTACCCTCTGTATACTGGGGCTATGTCAGATGCACTGCGGCTACCATGTGGTACCTCTAACCTCAATGTACTGTGACTACCTCAGGTCACACTACATAAGGTCACCTCTCCCCTCAATGTAGTGTGACTACCTCAGGTCACCTCTCCCCTATGTATACTGTGACTACCTCAGTTCAACTCTCCCCTCTGTGTCCTGTGGCTACTTCAGGTCACCTCTCCTCTTTATGCACTGTGGCTACCACGTGGTCCCTCTCCCCTCTGTGCAGTGTGAATTCCTAAGGTCACCTCTTCCCTCAATGTGCTGTGGCTACCTCAGGTCACCTCTCCCCTCTGTGTACTCTTACCAACCTCAGGTCACCTCTCCGCTATGTATACTGTGACTACCTCAGTTCAACTCTCCCCTCTGTGTCCTGTGGCTACTTCAGGTCACCTCTTTATATGTATACTGTAGCTTGGTACATAAAGATTTATATGTATACTGTAGCTTGGTATACATATAAATCCCTATGTACCAAGCTACAGTAGGGGAGAGGTGACCTGAGGTAGTCACACTACATTGAGGGGAGAGGTGACCTGAGCTAGTCACAGTACATAGAGGGGAGAGGGGATCTGAGATAGCTATAGTACATTGAGCAGTACACAGAGGGGAGAGTTGACCTGAGGTGAGGATAGGTGACCTGACATAGCCCCAGTATACCGAGGGTAGAGGTGACCTGATGTAGAAACTGTATAAAGATAGGAGGTGACCTGAAGTAGCCACAGTACACTAAGGGGAGAGTTGATCTGAGGTAGCTATAGTACATTGAGGGGAGAGGGGATCTGAGATAATAGAGAGGAAAGGTGACCTGAAGTACAGTATACAGAGAGGACAGGTGACCTGACATAGCCCCAGTATACAGGGGGTAGAGGTGACCTGACATAGCCCCAGTATACCGAGGGTAGAGGTGACCTGATGTAGCAACTGTATACAGATAGGAGGTGACCTGAGGTAGCCACGTGGTACCTCTAACCTCAATTTACTGTGACTACCTCAGGTCACCTCGCCCCTCAATGTACTGTGACTACCTCAGATCACCTCTCCCCTTTATGCACTGCGGCTACCACGAGGTACCTCTAACCTTTGTGCACTGTGACTTCCTCAGGTCACCTCTTCCCGCAATGTCCTGTGACTACTTCAGGTCCCCACTCCCCTCTGTGTAATGTGGCTACCTCATGTCACCTCTTCCCTTTATGCACTGCGGCTACCACGTGGTACCTCTAACCTTTGTGCACTGTGACTTCCTCAGGTCACCTCTCCCCTCAATGTACTGTGGCTACCTCAGGTCACCTCCTATCTGTATACAGTTGCTACATCAGGTCACCTCTACCCTCTGTATACTGGGGCTATGTCAGGTCACCTGTCCTCTCTGTATACTGGGGCTACATCCGGTCACCTCTCCCCTCTGTATACTGGGGCTATGTCAGGTCACCTATCCTCTCTGTATACTGGGGCTACGTCAGGTCACCTCTCCCCTCTGTATACTGTTGCTACATCAGGTCACCTCTCCTTTCTATGTACTGTGGCTACCTCAGTTCACCTCTCCTCTTTATGTACTGTGACTACCTCAGTTCACCTCTCCTTTCTATGTACTGTGGCTACCTCAGGTCACCTCTCCTCTCTGTATACTGTTGCTACATCAGGTCACCTCTCCTTTCTATGTACTGTGGCTACCTCAGTTCACCTCTCCTCTTTATGTACTGTGACTACCTCAGTTCACCTCTCCTTTCTATGTACTGTGGCTACCTCAGGTCACCTCTCCTCTCTGTATACTGCTGCTACATCAGGTCACCTCTCCTTTCTATGTACTGTGGCTACCTCAGTTCACCTCTCCTCTTTATGTACTGTGACTACCTCAGTTCACCTCTCCTTTCTATGTACTGTGGCTACCTCAGGTCACCTCTCCTCTCTGTATACTGCTGCTACATCAGGTCACCTCTCCTTTCTATGTACTGTGGCTACCTCAGTTCACCTCTCCTTTCTATGTACTGTGACTACCTCAGGTCACCTCTCCCCTCTATGTACTGTGGCTACCTTAGTTCACCTCTCCTCTCTGTATACTGGTGCTACATCAGGTCACCTCTCCTTTCTATGTACTGTTGCTACCTCAGGTCACATCTCCTCTCTGTATACTGTTGCTACATCAGGTCACCTGTCCTCTCTGTATACTGTTGCAACATCAGGTCACCTGTCCTCTCTGTATACTGTGGCTACTTCAGGTCACCTCTCCCCTCTCTGCACTGTGGCTACCTCAGGTCACCTCTCCCCTCTGTATACTGTTGCTACATCAGGTCACCTCTCCTTTCTATGTACTGTTGCTACATCAGGTCACATCTCCCCTCAATGTACTGTGACTACCTCAGGTCACCTCTCCCCTCTGTATACTGTGGCTACTTCAGGTCACCTCTCACCTCTCTGCACTGTGGCTACCTCAGGTCACCTCTCCCCTCTGTATACTGTTGCTACATCAGGTCACCTCTCCCCTCTGTATACTGTTGCTACATCAGGTCACCTCTCCCCTCTTTGTACTGTTGCTACATCAGGTCACCTCTCCCCTCTGTATACTGTTGCTTCATCAGGTCACCTCTCCTTTCTATGTACTTTTGCTACATCAGGTCACATCTCCTCTCTGTATACTGTTGCTACATCAGGTTACATCTCCTCTCTGTATACTGTTGCTACATCAGGTCACCTCTCCCCTCTGTGTACTCTTACCAGATCCTAGGACCTTTATCCTTCTATGTGTGCATGGAGCCCTTCTCAGTTCACTTCCCATCTCTTTCATTTTACCTGCCTCAGATCCTTCACCCTTTTACGTGTAGAGACTACCTTATGTGGTTTTTAGGTCACCTTTTGTCCGTCGTCGTCCGTCGTCCGTCGTGCGTCCGTAAACAAATTACATTTTCGACTTCTTCTCCAGAACCCCTGAACCAATTTCAATGAAATTTAGAAGGGATCTTCCATGGACAAAGGTAAACAAAAATAGTGGCAAGCCCCCTCCCAAGCCTCCAGGGGCATGAGGGGCGGGGGCCAAAAAGGGTCCAATTGACTAAAATTTAAAAATTCTTTTTCTCCAAACCCCTGAACCAATTTCAATGAAATTTTGCAGGAACCTTCCATGGACAAAGGTCAACAAAAATAGTGGCCAGTTTAGTCCCAAGCCTCCAGGGGCATGAGGGGCGGGGCCAAAAAGGGTTGTATTGACTAAAATTTCAAAAATCTTCTTCTCAAGACCCAGATATGGTAAAATCAAATACTCTTCATAGATGGAAGGGTCTTAAGGTGCTTTACCAAAATTGTGAATTTCATGACCCTGGGGTCTCACGTTTCCCCCTGGGGAGGGGGTAAACTTTACTATAGTTTATATAGGGAAATCACATTTTGGACCAACATTTGTTTAATTTCCATTGGAAGTAATTCAATTTGGGTTAGCATTATCAGTATTAGGTAGCAGTTTGATAGTATG
>NW_018403566.1:241454-255039 GCF_002113885.1 Mizuhopecten yessoensis | reverse complement strand
ATTACATGTTAATAACTTGATTGGAATTATAACCTTGAATTGACAGTTTGATACTTTGAAAATTTTGAGCCAGCCCTACCCCCAAGGGCTGTAGGGTGGGGCTCAAAGGAGTCAGTGTGCTAAAATTTCTTCATTTTCCTTGTTAAGAATCAGAGGTGCTAGTTTCAAATCCTTTTTAGTCTGAAATCTGTATGCTAGATATTGAGTAAGGTGGTTTTATTGTTTTTTGTCACTTTGAATAATATTTCTGTTCATGTTAAAAACAAAATCAACTCTCTGTATAAATATATCAGGTGACCGTTAAGGCCCATGGGCCTCTTGTTATTTTTCATTTTCATGTTTATTGACACATTCTTTTTATCTACAAGCTTGTCAGACATGTATTTCTTAGTTTTCTCTTCTTAGCTTCTTGGATATGTCTACACGATAACAATTGACAATTTAGCAAAAAACCTTGCTGTGTTTCAGTTGATGGAGCTTCTTCACAGCAAAGCAGTCCTCAGCAGTCTGTTATACATATAGGTAAGTGTTAAGTGTCAGTGAAAGAGAGGTGTATTAATCAGTAGGAAAAATAACAGGAACATGGTTGACTGATTTGTCCCAGATCTGACTGTAGAGGCCTAACAGCAGTGTTACATTCATAAATGACTCTGTAAATTTTAGTATTAAAGGTTTTGATTTCAACAAACTTTATTGACAAATTTGAATGTTGCACTGTCAAAAGGATTGGCTTAAAGCCTATACAAGTCCTCTCCATTGGTTGTATATAATTTTATGGACATATTGTACTGATATTATAATCATTAATAATAAGAGTTTGCTTACTGTCTGTAGAGACCTAACAGCAGTGTGACATTCATAAATGACTCTGTAAATCTAAGTATTAAAGATGATGTCCTCTCTGTCGGCTGTGTTATGATATAGCATTGCTTTGTCCTCTAGGTGTTCCTCAAGTTACCACCGAACAGACTGGTTTTCGTGAAACTCTGGGGTCCGATGTTGTCCTGTTTTCACTTGTGACTGGTGCATGTGTACAGTCAGTGGTCTGGAAAAGAATCCAGGGCGGTTTGATCACTGTCCTGGCTGTGGATAATCAGAAGTATGGAGGTTCGACCATCACTGACCCCTCCCTTCACATCTATCACGTGTGTTTTGAGGACGAGGGTGTTTACCAGTGTACAGCAACTAACGATGTGGGGACTGGCGCGAGTTCTCTCTGTCACCTCAAGGTCACAAGTAAGTTACTAGGAGACACTGACCCGAGGTATTGTCCAGATTCAGTTTATTCAAAGTTACTGATGACAATGTACTGACCACATGTAATAAGGAAGGGATCCAAATTTAACAGTAGGTAAAGTCTGTCCTCTCAATGAAAACGGCAGATTAGGTAGGTAAAATGAAACAGGTAAACGGACTATTTTTTGTGTAGAACACACAGGACTATGATAAATGTGATAAGGAGATCTGGAGTAGTTACTGACAGTGTATTTCTTCTACTGCTACAAAGTATACATTTGTATGTAGGAAGGACCTTTCAAGTAAAATCATGGTCAGGAAATTTCAAGAATCAATTACAGTGTATTTATAAGAATAATATTTCATTGCCATGTTGTAATGTTTTTTTTATAATGATATTCTTGACATGAATGTTAAACCTTTCTGTCTTAACTTACAGAAAATCCTGATCTGGTGTTTACTGGCAAAGGTAAGGTTGCCATGGAAATAATTTATTCCTAAAAAAAATTGACATTGATTTCACTGATATTAATATTATACATTAAGTAGAGCTCTATGTCCCATGTGTCTGATTGTATGTCAAATAACAATACAATCTGGATTACTTGTAACTGGAAAACTATAGTTGGCATCAGAATTTTTACTCACAACTCGTATGATCAACTGATTTGATTTGCATTGATTTGAAATTTGGTTTGAAGCATCATGAAGTCAAAGGCACAGCTAGCTGCACTTCTTAAAAATGATCAAAATGCTCACTATATAACCACAAAAAGACATAAGATATGATTAAATTCATGCGATATATATTGGCCAACAGGTCAAGCCTAGCCCCAATGAACTTGAATTTATCCCTGTGTCGTAGCATTGAAATAGTTAGGATCGTATAGTTACATGGTTGCTGCACCTTACGCTCATGATACCTTTATTGGCTCTGGGGGCTGGCCTTGTCCATTAGGACTTAGTCCCTAGGCCATAACATAAAATTGGTAATTTGGTTGAGATACCGACCCCATAATCATATTTAATTATTGCTGGGAATATCCACTCATGCTACCTTGATTGATCCCTGCCAGCTCTAGGGGCTTCGTCGGTTGGTAATAAATTGGAAATTGTTCATATCCTCACCGTGTAACCAATATTGTTGGGCACAAAGAGATGATTAGAATCATGCTACAAGGATTTAATTGTCCTTGCCCATAGACCCCAGGGATTTTATATACTCGCACTAAAACCGTACATACAGTAGATCTGAGCAAAATTTGGTATGAAGCGTTCTTGGTCTTCAGAATCAAATCCAAGAAGCAAGCGATACAACCCTTTGAGCATCTTGTCAAATTTCTTTTTACAGAAGTAGTATGTTCATTTTGTGTCCCTCTGTCACTGTTTGGTACAACTTTAACTCTCTATGTATCAATTGATGACATACATGTAAGTTTAATCCACTGAATTGCCTCTTAAAATTCTGATATATTTGGTACAGAAAAACCTCTTTTACGGAGTCTAAAACCATATAAAACAAAAGTATATGACATATTTCTTATTACTGGAAATATATATATGACCTTTTGACCTTTCAGAGATTGCCAGAGCTAAAGGGATACAGTTACAGCCATACAATGATGGAATGCTACATTGTGTAGCCAATTACGCCACAGGTGACAAGTCGGAGAATCACATAATGGAGAAGCTGTATGACCAGCTGGAAATCCCACCACACAGAGTGAAACAGATCCGGGAGGACTTTATCAGTAAGGGTGTGAGGGAGTGTGTCCTTGAGACCTTGAGCTGTTATGTCAAGAAAAAAGACAAAAAAGCTACAGTGTACGCACTGTATGAAGCTCTTACAGTTTGCCAGTATTTCTACGAGCTACAGTTTTATGTTAAAGTGTTTCGAGATCAGCTTTCAGAAGAAGACATGGACATTCCAGTGAATGATAATGGAACCGATGACTGTGCAGATGACGAACAGCAAGGAAGCAGTGACATTTCTGTTGAGGATTTGCAAGGAACTGATGACACATATGTGTCTGATGAGCAAGAAACTGTTCAGATTTCGATGGGCAGCCCACAAGTAACTGTTGAAGATGAAGTGAAACTTGGAGTAGAAGATGTAAGGTTCACCGTTTTGGATCACTAGGCTTCTGTCCAAACCTAATACTTTGCTGATGAACCGTTTTGGATCACTAGGCTTCTGTCTGAACCTTATACTTGGCTGATGAACTGTTTTGGATCACTAGACTTCTGTCTGAACCTTATACTTGGCTGATGAACTGTTTTGGATCACTAGGCTTTTGTCTGAACCTTATACTTGGCTGATGAACCATTTTGGATCACTAGGCTTCTGTCCGAACCTTATACTTGGCTGATGAACCGTTTTGGATCACTAGACTTCTGTCCGAACCTTATACTTGGCTGATGAACTGTTTTGGATCACTAGACTTCTGTCTGAACCTTTTACTTGGCTGATGAACCGTTTTGGATCACTAGACTTCTGTCCGAACCTTATACTTGGCTGATGAACCGTTTTGGATTACTAGGCTTCTGTCCGAACCTTATACTTGGCTGATGTAAATTTCTTATTTCTTAATGAATACCAAGTATATTTCAACAAGTTAGGTTTATCAAAACATAAACTTTTTTACCCCACTTATTGAGATATAAATTATATTCAGTAGGAATTAAGGACTGTACAATTGATTAGATTTTCTTCATTGATCTTCCATTACTTACTGATCAGGGCTAGTTGATAAAATTATGACAGATGTATAACTCGTCTTTGCTCAACCCACCACATATAGTTCCAAGGCTGAGGAACATAAAAAGTAAATGCTCAGAGGAAATATGTGACATAGAAAAGCTGATTCCAAATTAAGAATAGATATGTACTAAGGGAGACAACTTTGTTCATACACACAAAGTTACCGACCATTGTTATTTGCACTGTTTATACTGATCTCCAATAGGTAAGTTAGCTGTAAAAATGACAAGTGATACCAGTGTTTTCACTGTTGGGGGAAAAAGACAACTTTATTATAGGCTTAAAGCCAAACATTTTGCCAGTAAAATAGCGACGATAGCATGTAGTAATTTTTTAAGTCTTTCCAAGTCCTTCTCTCTGTGATAACGCATCCACTTAAATGTGTGTTGGGGTGAATAACCCAGTGTAGTAGTTGTAATACGTGTAATGTGCTGTTTAAGGAAATTTGATATTTTTATATTGTTAAAAAATGAATTTTCTTTGAACTTATTTGATATTGACATTGATAAAAAAAATGTCTTTATTTCTTATTTTAACTCTCCAATAGCACCTTGTTTCAAACCACTGAAATGGAATGGAGACTTTAAAAGATCTTATATTGTAAATTTCTGTAGTTTTTGTGAATACATTGTATTTATTTCATAAAGGAAACAGTTAAATGATACAGGCTAGGGTGCCACCCTCTTGTTTGATATATAATTTATATATACACTTTTTTTTTACTCCATTTGCTTTTCTATGCATGCTTTTTATAAGTGCTTAAGCTCTAGTGTAGATTTTATATGTACAGAGAATTAATGAGTTGGAGAATTATACTCGTATAGCCTTAAAGGATATCTGTGTCTGTCTCGTCTGCGACAAATGTCACAGAGGCTGCTAGGAAATAGATATCACTTTTCTTGCAGTGACGGCAGCGTCAACGTTATGTTTTGTATTTTGCTGTTTCTACAAAAGTGTAATTGTTAGAACATCAAATATAGCCTAGTTGCATCTTTGCATCTTCATTGCTAATCATGCATCACACAGATGTTACTGACTGTAGCCTACATTTCACCATTGACTGTTACAACAGGCTTATCAAGATGAAGTTTCTTTGTTTTGCTCCGATTCAAAGCGAGGACAGGTGAGACATACAATTTCATGGAATTCTTGTCTAGGTTATTTCTATAGATATTTTTCTTTGTTTCAATGTAAGGGATGACATAACAGTGAAATGTTGAGTGAAAGTATTTTAAACACCAAATATTTGTCAAAAAATAGTTTTTGATGTTTATATTTTTCTCTGATGATCAAATATCCTGACAACAGTAACCATCTTTTCATTCATCCCAGACCCACATCTATACTGGTAGAGAGTAGAGTGTGTCTGTTTAGTAATGGTAGAGAGTAGAGTGTGTCTGGTCAGTAGTGGTAGACAGTAGAGTGTGTCTGGTCAGTAGTGGTAGACAGTAGAGTGTGTCTGGTCAGTAGTGGTAGACAGTAGAGTGTGTCTGGTCAGTAGTGGTAGACAGTAGAGTGTGTCTGGTCAGTAGTGGTAGACAGTAGAGTGTGTCTGGTCAGTAGTGGTAGACAGTAGAGTGTGTCTGGTCAGTAGTGGTAGACAGTAGAGTGTGTCTGGTCAGTAGTGGAAGACAGTAGAGTATGTCTGGTCAGTAGTGGTAGAGAGTATAGTGTGTCTGGTCAGTAGTGGTTGGCAGTAGAGTGTGTCTGGTCAGTAATGGTAGAGAGTAGAGTGTGTCTGGTTAGTAGTGGTAGAGAGTAGAGTATGTCTGGTCAGTAGTGGTAGAGAGTATAGTGTGTCTGGTCAGGAGTGGTTGGCAGTAGAGTGTGTCTGGTCAGTAATGGTAGGGAGTAGAGTGTGTCTGGTTAGTAGTGGTAGACAGTAGAGTGTGTCTGGTCAGTAGTGGGAGACAGAAGGGTGGGTCTGGTCAGTAGTGGTTGACAGTAGAGTGTGTCGGGTCAGTAGTGGTTGATAGTAGAGTGTGTCTGGTCAGTAATGGTAGAGAGTAGAGTGTGTCTGGTTAGTAGTGGTAGAGAGTAGAGTGTGTCTGGTCAGTAATGGTAGAGAGTAGAGTGTGTCTGGTCAGTAGTGGTAGACAGTGGAGTGTGTCTGATCAGTAGTGGTAGATAGTAGAGTGTGTCTGTTCAGTAATGGTAGAGAGTAGAGTGTGTCTGGTTAGTAGTGGTAGACAGTAGAGTGTGTCTTGTCAGTAATGGTAGAGAGTAGAGTGTGTCTGGTCAGTACTGGTAAACTGTAGATTATATCTGGTCAGTAGTGGTAGAGAGTAGAGTATGTCTCGTCAGTAGTGGTAGAGAGTAGAGTGTGTCTGGTCAGTAGGGGTAGACAGTAGAGTGTGTCTGGTCAGTACTGGGAAACTGTAGATTATATCTGGTCAGTTCTGGTAGAGAGTAGAGTATGTCTTGTCAGTACCGGTAGACAGTAGAGTGTCTCGTCCAAATAGTTTTTGATGTTTATATTTTTCTCTGATGAGTAGAGAGTAGAGTGTGTCTGGTTAGTAGTGGTAGACAGTAGAGTTTGTCTTGTCAGTAATGGTAGAGAGTAGAGGGTGTCTGGTCAGTAGTGGTAGACAGAAGAGTGTGTCTGGTCAGTAGTGGTAGACAGGAGAGTGTGTCTGGTCAGTAGTGGTAGTCAGTAGAGTGTGTCTGGTCAGTACTGGGAAACTGTAGATTATATCTGGTCAGTTCTGGTAGAGAGTAGAGTGTGTCTGGGCAGTAGTGGTAGACAGTAGAGTGCGTCTGGTCAGTAGGGGTAGAGAGTAGAGTGTGTCTGGGCAGTACTGGTAAACTGTAGAGTGTGTGATCAGTAGGGGTAGAGAGTAGAGTATGTCTGGTCAGTAATGGGAGAGAGTAGAGTGTGTCTGGTCAGTACTCGTAAACTGTAGATTATATCTGGTCAGTACTAGTTGACAGTAGAGTGTGTCTGTTCAGTTATGGTAGACAGTAGAGTGTGTCTGATCGGTAGTGGTAGAGAGTAGAGTATGTCTCGTCAGTAGTGGTAGAGAGTAGAGGGGGTCGGGTCAGTACTGGTAAACTGTAGAGTGTGTGGTCAGTAGTGGTAGAGAGTAGAGTATGTCTCGTCAGTAGTGGTAGACAGTAGAGTGTGTCTGATCGGTAGTGGTAGAGAGTAGAGTATGTCTCGTCAGTAGTGGTAGAGAGTAGAGGGGGTCGGGTCAGTACTGGTAAACTGTAGAGTGTGTGATCAGTAGTGGTAGAGAGAAGAGTATGTCTGGTCAGTAATGGTAGATAGAAGAGTCTGTCTGGTTAGTAGTGGTACCGAGTAGAGTGTGTCTAGTCAGTAATGGTAGAGAGTAGAGCGTGTCTGGTCAGTAGTGGTAGAGAGTAGAGAGTGGTAGATAGTAGAGTGTGTCTGTTCAGTAATGGTAGACAGTAGAGTGTGTCTGATCAGGAGTGGTAGAGAGTAGAGTATGTCTCGTCAGTAGTGGGAGAGAGTAGAGTGTGTATGTTCAGTACTGGTAAACTGTAGATTATATCTCGTCAGTACTGGTTGACAGTAGAGTGTGTCTGTTCAGTTATGGTAGACAGTAGAGTGTGTCTGATCGGTAGTGGTAGAGAGTAGAGTATGTCTGGTCAGTAATGGGAGAGAGTAGAGTGTGTCTGGTCAGTACTCGTAAACTGTAGATTATATCTGGTCAGTTCTGGTAGAGAGTAGAGTGTGTCTTGTCAGTAATGGGAGAGAGTAGAGGGTGTCTGGTCAGTAGTGGTAGACAGTAGGGTGTGTCTGGTCAGTAGTGGTAGGGAGTAGAGTGTGTCTGGGCAGTACTGGTAAACTGTAGAGTGTGTGATCAGTAGTGGTAGAGAGAAGAGTATGTCTGGTCAGTAATGGTAGAGAGTAGAGGGTGTCTGGTCAGTACTGGTAAACTGTAGATTATATCTGGTCAGTTCTGGTAGAGAGTAGAGTATGTCTTGTCAGTACTGGTAGACAGTAGAGTGTCTCGTCAAAATAGTTTTTGATGTTTATATTTTTCTCTGATGATCAAATATCCTGACAACAGTAACCATCTTTTCATTCATCCCAGACCCACATCTATACTGGTACATAAGTCCCTAGTTGTACATGTGCTGTCTGCTACTGTGCAGTTAACTGTAATATGATTGTAACAGTTGGCAGCATTTTTTACAATAGCATTTCCTATTAATGCTGTTTGTGTTTGTCCTCAATACGTTTTTATTAAAACTATTTATACAGAATTTAGCATAATAGAAACTAAACATTATGTGTAGAATATTAAATATTATTTATTTATACACATTCTCTCAAGTTGATGGAAGAAGTAGATCTGTGTATAATCCCGACACAGCTAATTTCAGGATCCCTGTCCCACTGCACCTGGGTTTTCTTATACACAGTAATCTCCCCTTAATTTCATTTTGGATAGGACTGGAGCATTGTTGGGTCAAGGCACTTGGTTGCATAGAACAATAGTAAAACAATCTGAAGTCAGGGGTTCGAATCCCGGTCTAGCCCCACAGAACTTTTACACCCAGAACACTGTTGTTGGTTATATTTTGTTTATTTCATCCCGACTTTTTTCATGAAAGTCCCTCGAGGTATGGTTATCTTTCAGAAAGGATTTATCAAAGCTTTTGTCATTCCAGTTAAAACAGATTCCAATGCTCCGTTGTAAAATTTGGCAGTGTACAGGGATCCTTACCCCATACTACTAATATTGTGTTGACTAGTGATGAAGATTCTATTGATGTTCTTGTTGGTTTTGTTACTGTGGTGCGTGTTGGTATATTCTGGTTGTATTTTAAGACCACCCGAGACATATAGTCTCAGTTAACCTATAGAAATCGCCTTTTGTCCACCACCCATCCATAAACAATTCACTTTTATTCCTTCTCCAAAATATCTGAACAGATTTGAATGAAATTTTGCAGGAAAGGTCTGTGGCGAAAGGCAAACTAAAATTGGGAATTATATAGATCTAACCCTCCAGGGGACGGATGAAAAGGGGTCAAATATGCCATAGTTTGAAAAATCTTTTTCACACCCAAATATGTTAGAGTTGAACACTCTTGCATGGATGGGAAGGTCCTAAGAAGTTTGGCATAGTTTTGAATTTCATTACCCCTTGGTCACCCTGTCTCCCTGAGGAGAGGTCAAAGTTTAATTTGTTTTATAAGGGTAAATAATACTTTTGGGTATATTTTGTTTATTTTCATTTGGAAATGATTAAAATTTGGGATAAATAATTATCATGTGATTGTAGTTTTGATGGTATGAAAATTAAGACCCTGACTCACCTCCAAGGACCTGATGGGCAGGCCTGCATACATTGTAGGTCAAGTTTGCCATATTTTCAGCAATATTCTTCAGACTCTGATATGCTAGGATCAAAATTGTTAATTTCATTACCCCCAGGTAACCCTTTCCCTTTGAGGAGGAGGTAAAGTTTACTATAGTTAAAATGGGGAAACCACTTTGGGTATATTTTATTTATTTTCAGGGATTATATGTACTAATTGTCTTTGTCACATCACAACAAGTATCAGTAATATTAAAACTCAGGTGTACGTTAGGTTTAATGGGCTTCTTGTATGCAATAAAAAATGCAATGGAGAAGAATTATATGTAACGATAGTTTTATAGTGTTATGTTACACAAGAGTATGGTTTTATAACTTAGTTAAACATTTTATAGTGTAAGGCATTTACTGAGTGTATGCTAATAACTTAACGCCAGTTTTACACTGTAAGATGTTAAATGTGAGTATGCTAAGAGTGACATTCTTGATATCCAGGGGTTATGACCACATACGCTCTCTGCACCCTTGGAAATGTCATAGCGAAATTGAAGGCACAAGGCTAGCTATTATTGGTCTCGGGGTAAAAATAACTGACAATTCACTAGGCTGATACCTGTCCTTAAAGATAACAGAGGAATTTTACTGTTATGCGTCCAAGAGATGTACACTGTCCTAGTCTTTTTTTTCTCATTCAATTTTGCTTTGACATATTCCAGGGCTGCAGAGAGCGAAAGAGAGCGCAACACCTGGATTATCAAGGGTGATAGTGTAGGGTGATAGTGTGATAGACTGAGTCTGACGGGATTTGTTACATTACTGATATTATGATGTAAAGTCAGGAACACTCGGTCAATGTGAGAATGGGTAATAATTGTTATTAATGGAAGGTAGAATCTGAGGTAACAGCAACAGTAAACATGAGAATTGGAAATGTACTTATAGTAGTTACCCTAGACTGGCCACCAGCCCCTAAGTTTTTATGAAGAATTTCTCGACTGCATTTTACTACTAGCTTATCTCCCCCTAGTTTAGAACTCTAAAATCAGACATCCAAGTGATCAAAATTATAAGAGTTAAATATTACTTAATAATTCAACTTTCTAGAGACGGTGGCCAGTCTATAGTTACTCTATAGTATGAGAATTGTAAATTATACTTATTGTTCTATCGTGAACATTAGAATTATAAATGTACTTATAGTAGTTGTTCCATAGTAAGTATGAGAATTGTAAATAGTAGTTATTGTTCTATAGTGAACATGAAATTCAGTATTTATTGTAATTGTATGATGTGAAGAGATGATTTCAAAGGTTGACAGACAACCTGTGAATTTGAGGTTCTGAGATTGTTAGGTAATGAGTAAATATTTTCCTAGAAATGTTCTCAGTTTTTTTAAGAATTGGTGGATTTATCATATACAAGAAAAAAGTTTTTTTAAGAATTGGTGGATTTATCATATACAAGAAAAAAGGACACTGCCAAAAATAATTGCTGTTTCCTGTACGCCTTTGTGACGGCTGGCATTAATTGTGCTATCCTGTCTTTGTAATCTGTCCTTCGTGTTAGAGATTTTCAAGAAAGGGTTCCAAAAGAAATCTCAACTAGAACCTCATTTGACAAAAAAATGGCATTACAGTTTTGAAGAGCTTATTTTTTTTAAATTGTTAATCATCATGTTATCAACATATCGTATGAAAAATCAGTAATCTACCATTTTATATCCAACAGAATTTTATATTGTAAATTAATTAGGATGGTTTTATATGAAATATGCGAAAAAAAATCACCCCAAAAATTATGAGAGTCATAATGTATGAAATACATCCACAAAATAGTTTCATCTATTTGCTGTATTAAGAATGTAAGAAGTAATACAAAGTGACGATATTGTTTCTATTGAGACAGAAAGACAAATGTTGTGTATTATATACATGAACAACTAAGTCTGTACATGAACAACTGTGTTTGACATTAACAGAGAAAAAAACTTAAGCAATTCTGATGATATCAATTAGGAAAATGTTCACCAAAAAGAAGAATATTATATTTGATAAAGTTCCATCTTTTAATTCTGATGATATCCAATGGGAAAATGTTCACCAAGAAGAAGAATATTATATTTGATAAAGTCCCATCTTTTTACTAAAATAAATTTTCAAAAAACATTCAAATAAATCTTGTTGTTTATGACAAAAAGATGGTGTATACATGTACTAAGTTTTGGGATAATGAAGATGAAGGGCCAAATGTTTCCTATTAGTAAACATCAAATATTTGGAGTTTTGATAATGGATAATACAACCTTCATATATTAAAATATCGACGACAATGTTATGTTATATACAAACAACGGCCATTACAGTTTCAGCATGTATACCAACAACGGTCATTACAGTTTCTACCAAAATGTTATTGATGAATACCAACAACGGTCATTACCGTTTCTACCAAAATGTTATTGATGAATACCAACAACGGTCATAACAGTTTCTACCAAAATGTTTTTGATGAATACCAACAACGGTCATTACAGTTTTAACCATTACATGTATACCAGTACACTTCAGAGGTAATAGTTAACTTCAGAGTATACAGTACACATAGGAGGTGATAGTTAACTTCAGAGTTTACAGTACACATGGGAGGTGATAGTTAACTTCAGAGTGTACAGTACACATGGGAGGTGACAGTTAACTTCAGAGTATATAGTACACATGGGAGGTGATAGTTAACTTCAGAGTTTACAGTACACATGTTTCTACCAAAATGTTATTGATGAATACCAACAACGGTCATTACCGTTTCTACCAAAATGTTATTGATGAATACCAAGAACGGTCATAACAGTTTCTACCAAAATGTTTTTGATGAATACCAACAACGGTCATTACAGTTTTAACCATTACATGTATACCAGTACACTTCAGAGGTAATAGTTAACTTCAGATTATACAGTACACATGGTAGGTGACAGTTAACTTCAAAGTGTACAGTACACATGGGAGGTGATAGTTAACTTCAGGGTTTACAGTACACATGGGAGGTGATAGTTAACTTCAAAGTGTACAGTACACATAGGAGGTGATAGTTAACTTCAGAGTTTACAGTACACATGTTTCTACCAAAATGTTATTGATGAATACCAACAACGGTCATTACCGTTTCTACCAAAATGTTATTGATGAATACCAACAACGGTCATTACCGTTTCTACCAAAATGTTATTGATGAATACCAGCAACGGTCATAACGGTTTCTACCAAAATGTTTTTGATGAATACCAACAACGGTCATTACAGTTTTAACCATTACATGTATACCAGTACACTTCAGAGGTAATAGTTAACTTCAGATTATACAGTACACATGGTAGGTGACAGTTAACTTCAAAGTGTACAGTACACATGGGAGGTGATAGTTAACTTCAAAGTGTACAGTACACATGGTAGGTGACAGTTAACTTCAAAGTGTACAGTACACATGGGAGGTGATAGTTAACTTCAGAGTGTACAGTACACATGGGAGGTGACAGTTAACTTCAGAGTATACAGTACACATGGGAGGTGACAGCTAACTTCAGAGTATACAGTACACATGGGAGGTGACAGTTAACTTCAGAGTATACAGTACACATGGGAGGTGACAGCTAACTTCAGAGTTTACAGTACACATGGGAGGTGATAGCTAACTTCAGAGTATACAGTACACATGGGAGGTGACAGCTAACTTCAGAGTATACAGTACACATGGGAGGTGATAGTTAGCTTCAGAGTATACAGTACACATGGGAGGTGATAGTTAGCTTCAGAGTATACAGTACACATGGGAGGTGATAGTTAGCTTCAGAGTATACAGTACACATGGGAGGTGATAGTTAATTACAGAGAAAACAGGTAATAGTTAACTTCAGAGTATACAGTACACATGGGGGGTGAGAGCTAACTTCAGAGTTTACAGTACACATGGGAGGTGATAGCTAACTTCAGAGTATACAGTACACATGGGAGGTGCTAGTTAACTTCAGAGTTTACAGTACACATGGGAGGTGATAGCTAACTTCAGAGTATACAGTACACATGGGAGGTGACAGTTAACTTCAGAGTATACAGTACACATGGGAGGTGACAGCTAACTTAAGAGTTTACAGTACACATGGGAGATGATAGTTAACTTCAGAGTTTACAGTACACATGGGAGGTAATAGTTAACTTCAGAGTATACAGTACACATGGGAGGTGATAGTTAACTTCAGAGTATACAGTACACATGGGAGGTGATAGTTAATTACAGAGAAAAC
>NW_018403566.1:240689-240774 GCF_002113885.1 Mizuhopecten yessoensis | reverse complement strand
ACTTCAGAGTATACAGTACACATGGTAGGTGACAGTTAACTTCAACGTGTACAGTAGGCATGGGAGGTAATAGTTAACTTCAGAT
>NW_018403566.1:184663-239559 GCF_002113885.1 Mizuhopecten yessoensis | reverse complement strand
CACATGGGAGGTGATAGTTAACTTCAGAGTATACAGTACACTTGGATGGGTACAATTGACAGGAGTTTTAAAAACAATATTGGATATCGAATATCAAAGATCTTCTGTTCGGAGTTTAAATCATGTTCAAATGTTTTTTTCATTGAATTTCCAAAAGTTCAAAAAATTTTAGATACCTTTTGTTTGTAAAACCTTTTATAAAAGTTTTTGAAAATTGCCAATTTTGCAGCAATGTCAACACCCAACTATAATTGTGGATTTCTTACAATATATGCACTGCATAAGTATCCTTTTTTTTGACAAAAATAAGCCACTAAAAACTTCACTTTATTGCAATATTTGATAGTAGCAAGTTTTGTTTTGATGTGCAAGTGTCAGAAGTTCAGTGTTATAGAAACAATATGTAACAAAGTGGTAATCTTAGCCAATTTAGAAAGAAAATAATCAAAAAAATATTAAGAAAAGTAAGCCATCAGAAACTTAAATATTAGTTGGTAAATATATTTATTTTCATTTTTGTTAGCTCACCTGTTGTTATGTCCGTCGTCCGTCCGTCGTCCGTACGCACGTCCTCGTCCGTCAACTTTTCCTTTAAACAACTTCTTCTGAAGAACGGACAGGCCTAGAGTCTTGATATTTGGCTGAAAGCTTTGTTGGTAGGAGCCCTACAAAGCTTGAGAACGAAAATGACCTTGATCTACTTTAAAGGTCACAGGGGTCAAATGTGTAAAAGCTTCAAATGACTTCTTCTGAAGAACTGAAAGGTACAGAATCTTCATATTTGGCTGATGGCTTCCTGGGATGGAGCTTAACAAAGTTTGAGAATGAAAATGACTTTGACCTACATTCAAGGTCACAGGGGTCAAATGTGTCAAACACTTCAAACGACTTCTTCTGAAGAACTGAAAGGTATAGAATCTTTATATTTGGCTGGTGGCTTCCTGGGATAGACCCCAACAAAGTTTGAGAATGAAAATTAGTTTGACCTACTTTCAAGGTCACAGGGGTCAAATATGTCAAAAACTTCAAACGACTTCTTCTGAAGAACTCAAAGGTATAAAATCTTCATATTTTACTGATTGGTTCTTGGGATGGAGCTCAACAAAGTTTGAGAATGAAAATGTCCTTGACCTACTTTCAAGGTCACAGGGGTCAAATGTGTAAAAAGCTTCAAATGACTTCTTCTGAAGAACTGAAAGGTATAGAATCTTTATATTTGGCTGGTGGGTTTCTGGGATAGAGCCCAACAAAGTTTGAGGAAGAAAATTAGTTTGACCTACTTTCAAGGTCACAGGGGTCAAATATGTCAAAAACTTCAAACGACTTCTTCTGAAGAACTAAAAGGTATAGAATCTTCATATTTGGCCGATTGGTTCCTGGGATGGAGCCAAACACAATTTGAGAATGAAAATTACCTTTTTCTACTTTCAAGGTCATAGGGGTCAAATGTGTCAAAAGCTTCAAATGACTTCTTCTGAAGAACTGAGAGGTATAGAATCTTTATATTTGATTGATGGCTTCCTGGGATAGAGCCCGACAAAGTTTGAGGAAGAAAATGACCTTCACCTTATTTCAAGGTCACAGGGGTCAAATTTTTTAGACACTTCAAACGACTTCTTCTCAACAACTGAAAGGTATAGAATCTTTATATTTGGCTTGTAGCTTCCTAGGAAAGAGCCCAACAAAGTTTGAGAATGAAAATGACCTTTACCTTTTTTTAAGATCACATGAGGCAGATATGTCAAACACTTCAAATGACTTCTTCTGAAGAACTGGAAGTTATAGAACCTTAATATTCGGCTGGTTATTTCCTGGGAAAGAGCCCAACAAAGTTTGCGAATGAAAGTGCCCTTGACCTACTTTCAAGGTCACAGAGGTCAACAACATTTTAATGGATTTGTTCTTAAGAACTGAAAGGAATGGATTCATAAGATTTGGCTGTTAGCTTTTGGAATAGAGCTTACCAATTTGAGAAGGAAAATGACATTGACCTACTTACAAGGTCACAGGGAAAAATATGTCAAGCAACTTTTGAAGAATCAAAAAGCATAGAATCTTGTAATAATATTTTGCTGGTAGTTTCAACAGATGGAGCCAACAAAGTTTGCGAGGGAAATATTTTTAGTGCAATATAATTTTTAATGAGAATATTTTGCTATGACTGCTTAAATATTCAGGTGAGCGATACCGGCCCTCTTGGGCCTCTTGTTTTATAAATAAGGGGTAGCAGTAACTTGAATAGCTTTTCTGGGATCAAAATATCAAGAAATGTCCCTTCGCCATGATTTGCATGTGTCCTGTTTACCATATGGTGTGACTTAATCACATTTAGAATGATTACAGTAACACCAGGGCAACAGTCTTGGTAAGACCGCCCGTAATGGCTCCAAATGACGACAATTAATACAGATGGCCCTGACCAGCAGGGGACAGCAGGTGACTGGTAACAATGAGTTGTAGGTGCAGTGATCGGGGAGCTCACCTGTACTAATTGTCTAGTGGTAATGAGATCCTGTGTGATGATGGTATAATGATGGTATGATAGTCTTAAGCGACGATTATGACGTCAGCAGTAGATGATAATAACAAACTAATATATATTTCAAATACAACAATTTCGTTGTTTTATTGCACATGTTAGAATCACAACCACAAGGGTGACAGGATTTCATGACATCACGAAACACCCCGACGCACGCTCGGCACATCCTGAACCCACTCTGATATAACGCGTTTTACCTGGACACAAACCTACATCTTCAACACACCAACATCCGTACAACGCATAACCGTCTTATCCACGTATATTTGACGCGTACTCGACTTAACCACGTATATCTCTAACATACTCGACTTATCCACGTTTATCTCACGCATACTCGACCTATCCACGACGTATATCTCACGCATACTCGACTTATCTCACGTATATCTTACGCATACTTGACCTATCCACGTATATCTTAACGCATACTCGACTTATCCACGTATATTTGACGCATACTCGACTTATCCACGTATATCTCACGCATACTCGACCTGTCCACGTATATCTCACGCATACTCGACTTATCCACGTATATCTCACGCATACTCGACCTATCCACGTATATCTTAACGCATACTCGACTTATCCATGTATATTGTTCGCTTGCTCGATTTATTCACGTTTATCTCACGCATACTCGACTTATCCACGTATATCTCATGCATACTCGACTTATCCACGTTTATCTTACGCATACTCGACCTATCCACGTATATCTCACGCATACTCGACTTATCCACGTTTATCTTACGCATACTCGACTTATCCACGTTTATCTGACGCATACTCGACTTAACCACGTATATCTTAACGCATACTCGACTTATCCACGTATATTTGACGCATACTCGACTTATCCACGTTTATTTTACGTATGCTCGACTTATCCACGTATATCTCACGCATACTCGACTTATCCACGTATATCTTAAGCATACTCGACTTATCCACGTATATTTCACGAATACTCGACTTATCCACGTATATCTCACACATACTCGACATATCCACGTATATCTTAACGCATACTCGACGTATCCACGTTTATTTTACGCATGCTCGACTTATCCACGTATATCTCACGCATACTCGACTTATCCACGTATATCTTAAGCATACTCGACTTTTCCACGTATATCTCACGCATACTCGACTTATCCACGTATATCTCACACATACTCGACTTATCCACGTATATCTTAACGCATACTCGACTTATCCACGTATATCTCACGCATACTCGACTTATCCACGTATATCTCACGCATACTCGACTTATCCACGTGTATCTTAACGCATACTCGAATTATCCACGTATATCTTAACGCATACTCGACGTATCCACGTATATCATTAATAACAATGATATACAACATTTATGTAGTGCTCTATATAATTTGTAAAAGTTCTTTAAAGCGCTTTACAACATATGGATAATAGCAATAGTTATAATTATGAAACCAAAACAAAGACTTACCATCTATTTATTGATATCTTACGCATACTTGACTTATCCACGTATATATTTGACGCATACTCGACACATATACATATATTTGACGCATACTCGACACATATACATATATTTGACGCACACTCGATACATCCATTTATACTGGACGCACACTCGACACACCAAAATGTATGTGACGCATAATTGGCGCACTTCTATATTTAACATCTATAGACACACACTGGCAAAACCATACATCATCGACACATCCTCAACCTATCCATTGTATATATGTTAACTAATACAATGAGTCACAGACACATCCCTATCCACAGTGTTATATATACTCACATAGATACATATGTTATGTATACCCCGACACTGTCTAGACGCATGCAAATCTTCACTGTACAACCCGACCCACTATAGTCCGTGCTATGGACTCACCCACATATATATTGCTGGAATGTGTTCAGTCCGAGAACTAATGCCATCATTTCTCGAAGTGATATCCAAACAAGCAATGTTTCCGTCACAGATGGACATTAGAATCGGTTTGGGTTTCTAGGCGCCCGACATTGTAAGGTCGTTATTGGTTCCTTATTAGTCAGTTATTAAGTTTGATACAGTATTTTTCTCTCACTTTTCCGTTGGATTGGTTAATTAAAACTAAACATGCTCGACTAAGGAAGAAGAGGAACGAACGTTCAAGTGTTACTTAATTCAGGGAGATCCTTCTAGTACATTCTGCAAACTTTCTGCAAACTTCAACAGTCCAAATCGATTCATTCCTAAAGTTGAACATGGAACCAATGAGAACTAACACGTGGAAACTCGAGAAAGACCTCACCAGGACCTTCCGAGAAAAAAGTTATGATTACAACGTAACTATCACTGTTTAAGTTCAAGACGGCGACCAGTTTCAAAATAGAACATGCACAAGTGAGGAGCAGACGGGAACTTAGGATCCATCTACTACTTCTTTGGAAGTAAATTATAACGATACACTGAATTAGCATGATGAAATGAATTATTGAACGATAGAAGACGGACTGCGAGTGAAAGGTCATGACGATTTACCCGTAGTACAAACCTAACACCAAAAAACCCGAAAACCCAAATATACCCAAATATAGACCTAAATGCCCAACTAACTACACACCCAAACAACAAAAGTTTATCGAAACGTTTATCATGTCAGTACGTGATGTTGTAATGAAGCCGGGAGGTAAATCGCCAAGAATTTACAATCATATTTCATTTCTGAGTCACATTACATAATTAATGTAAAATCAATTATAAAAATAATATATATATGAACATGCAGCTCATCATATGATTGTGTTGTAATGAAATCAATCACTCCATCACACGTATCTCATTCACTGGCATTCTTGCTTTACGAAAAGGCGTGAATAAGGCAAAACCAATAAATATTCGACACATCCGGATTATTGTATACAGTAGATGACTCTTCTACAGCGGATCCCAGCTCTCTTAACATATTTAACATTAAATAGTTTACTTCAGCTGAATTAAGATATCACTCTATTTCAAAATCAGGGAATGACGATCAAACACTGTGACCAACAACATAGCATCAACAACACATAGAAGTTCTGTAGTATCAGTTTGTCACCTGTACATGTTTTATTTTACTTGTTAGGGTTAGTTGGCCACGTGTTATACATAATTTGATATTGTTTTTCACGTGTTATATAATACTTGGTTTTACCTGTCACAGTTTGTCACGTGTTATATGTTACCTGTTACAGTTTGTCACGTGTTATATGTTACCTGTTTCAGTTTGTTGCGTGTTATATGTTACCTGTTACAGTTTGTCACGTGTTATATGTTACCTGTTACAGTTTGTCACATGCTATACATTAATTGTAACAGTTTGTCACGTGTTATATAATACTTGGTTTTACCTGTCACAGTTTGTCACGTGTTATATGTTACCTGTAACAGTTTGTCACGTGTTATATGTTACCTTTTTCGTTTTGTCACGTGTTATATGTTACCTGTTACAGTTTGTCACGTGTTATATGTTACTCGTTACAGTTTGTCACGTGTTAAATGTTACCTGTTTCAGTTTGTCATGTGTTATATGTTACCTGTTACAGTTTGTCACGTGTTATATATTACCTGTTACAGTTTGTCACGTGTTATATATTACCTTTTATAGTTTGCCACGTGTTATACATTATTTGCATCAGTTTTTTACGTGCTAATATATTTCCTGTTACAGTTTGTCACGTGTAATATATTACTTGGTTTTATTCTTTTGTCACGTACACGGTTTTATACTTGATATTTTGTAGTGGGTATATGATTTTAAGGGATAATGTCTTTGAATTGAAGGTTACCATCACTGTTGTAACGATCTAAACAATTATGCGATCCTGTTCTGTGACATTTTGTAAATT
The DNA here is from genome assembly GCF_002113885.1 of Mizuhopecten yessoensis. Classification (NCBI taxonomy): domain Eukaryota; kingdom Metazoa; phylum Mollusca; class Bivalvia; order Pectinida; family Pectinidae; genus Mizuhopecten; species Mizuhopecten yessoensis. Next base: position 233,129 of record NW_018403566.1, on the reverse strand, counting down.
TGCTTGTTTGGTAATTAATCCAGCCTGAGGTTTTTCCAGTTGCCATCCAGTGTTGTGAATGTGCGTACATTTCATGTCCGTACCGGTTTCTAACGTGCAGTCCGGGGTTTCGCGGCACGTTTACCCACTGGCCATGGAATTTCAACTTGGTGGGCATCAACTTATTACTCATCAGTATTTCAGAATCCATAATGTGTTGCCCATATAATTCGGCATGCCAATGCGTACTGGAAATTAGGAATTTCCCACCTGCAGTACGATTATCTACACAACACCATAACGACGCCCTGTCCGAACAAGAATATCCAGCTCTTCCAAAAATAGTTTTCAGACTTTGAAATTTTGAATAGTTAGCTGTAAGGAACGTGATGTCAGCATCCCGTTCCCACGGCAACACCTTCTGAAGTTTTACCGCTCCTAGTAATGTGCCCTCTTGTAGTTCACATATCACCCCCGCCTTTGCGCATGCGTTCATGATGAACATTGTTAGGTTGGCCAACTCTTCGAGACAGCATGGTGTTACAGCAAAACCTGTACCACTAAAACAGTCCGACCGTCCTGAACAACCAAAAGACAGTTCTAAATTCGAAGACAAAAACTTCATTTTTTTCAGATTATTTTTCTTTCCAAACTCATACCAGTCTAATGTACTGGAACTCCTAGCTGTTCTTCTGACATAAAACATAGCATCGGGACAGATAACAGACTCGCCGCCAGCTCTCAGGAAGAAATCCTCCCATATACCTTCACCTAAAATTGTTTCATCAAATTTTATTTTAGAAACTGTTTCTTTACTTATGACAAATGCACTTTCTATGTGGTCACAGAATACACACTCGTGGATGGACTCTTGGTAACCTTCCTCGTACACAAGCGTGTGGTTCTTGTAGGCTCGCTGTAAACAACCGAGTTCCCAGTAGCCGCTGTTATCCCGAGATGCACCACCAGCGGAAGTAAGTTTAAGGCGCTCAATCTCACGAATGAGACGATGCAAACGAGAATCGTTATTAAACATGATTAAATCACGTGCTATCAAAACATAGGGGGTCTGTACAAGGTCGATAAGGTCGTTCCATATGTGACCTTTAGTGTTTGTGTTATCGTAAGATTTGAACAGAATGTTTGTATATGTGTCAGTGGAAAATAGGCGGAAATCTTCGGTGTATATACCAACTATTACAGAAATATCTTTGTTATATTTATGTAAATCGTCCAAAAGTCTAGTTAGATCAGTTGTTCGGAACCGGTCGAGTTGTATTACAACAGTAATAAGCTGTGCCTCAGCTATCTGAAGGTCACATTTGATCTGTTCGAACCCACGGTTAAAGAAAGGGTATCCGAATGTAGTTCCGTTGTATGTTTCTTTACACACACTGTGTGGCTCGTGTACCGCTCGACGTGTCACCGACACATAATCCAAATCAAAGGCATGCAACACCTCATCCAGCACGCGCGCAGCTAGCAACAAAGCATCTCCTGACTTTGTTCCGCGAACATGAATTTTTGCTGTATTTACCAATTGCGCAGCTTCGATCAATTTGGTTTTGACATATTCGTTGTGATGATCTATGTTCGAATCCTTTTCATTGGAGGAACTGTCAGCAAGATTATACTCCGACACCTCTTGTCGTAATGGACGCAACTTCCAGTGGGTAACTTTTTGAGTAGCAATGCTGTCTTTCATATGCACGTGCATGGTGATCAGCAATAGGGTGACGCAGAACAAGATGATACCGACCATATACCACTTCAGGTAGATCGTCTGCATTGTGTGTCCCGCTACAATATACAACAGATAAAGGAGTAAATAATGTGTGTGATATAATATACAACAGATAAAGGAGTAAATAAAGTGTGTGATATAATATACAACAGATATAGGAGACAATAATGAGTGTGATATAATATACAACATATATAGGAGACAATAATGAGTGTGATATAATATACAACAGATAAAGGAGTAAATAAAGTGTGTGATATAATATACAGCATATATAGGAGTAAATAATGAGTGTGATATAATATACAACAGATAAAGGAGTAAAAAATGTGTGTGATATAATATACAACAGATAAAGGAGTAAATAAAGTGTGTGATATAATATACAGCATATATAGGAGTAAATAATGAGTGTGATATAATATACAGCAGATATTTTAGCTTTGAAAAACTTAATTAAAGATATTTACAATACTCAAAAATAAATTGCTGTAGGTAATGGTGAAAATTATCTCACTAATTTTAAAAGGGAATGGAAAAAATGGGAAAGATTACTGCAGGCCATATAAATGAAATGTAAATTAATTATAATAATATAGTACCAATGTAATTCCTGTTAAAGGTAGCCTATGTACAAAAATTTACACAATATTGAACAATAAGCGCTTGTTAAACCCTTCGACACCTCTCCAACCATCCTTTTCTTTCTTGTCCCTCTCTCTCTTTTCATTACTCTTTTCTTTCCTATATTTTCTTTTAAAACAATACAATGATACATAACACCTAATATCCTGGTTTCAACATGTGAAAATAGCCAAACTGGTTTTTTTTGTCTTTTTTTTTTTGTATTTGTTTGCTTCTCAATTACAATGTATACAATATTATTCTATGTATCTTGTTTCAAACTTACAAAGAAAATAATTGTTTTTCTAAATATAAGAATGTTAAAAAAATGTCAAGACAAATAAAAAAACTTGTGTGAAAATTAAGAATGTGAGACTGAAATATGATGTGTTATGTTTAATGTACTGTTGAAAAAATTCAAAAAATATAAAAATATAAAAAAATAAATAAATATACAACAGATATAGGAGACAATAATGTGTGTGATATAATATACAACAGATATAGGAGACAATAATGTGTGTGATATAATATACAGCATATATAGGAGTAAATAATGTGTGTGATATAATATACAACATATATAGGAGACAATAATGTGTGCGATATGCTATACAACATATATGGGGGTAAATAATGTGTGCGATACAATATACCACAGATATTGGGGTAAATAATGTGTGTGATGTAATATACAACAGATATAGGGGTAAATAATGTTTGTAATATAATAAACAACAGATATGGGGATAAATAATGTGTGCAATATAATAAACAACAGATTTGGGGGTAAATAATGTGTGTGATATAATATACATCAGACATGGGGGTAAATAATGTGTGTTTGATATAATATGCGACAAATATGGGGATACATAATGTGTGTGATATAAAATACAACAGATATGGGGGTAAATAATGTGTGTGATATAATATATAACAGATATGGGGGTAAATAATGTGTGTGATTTAATATACAGCATATATGGGGTAAATGATGTGTGCGATATAATATACCACAGATATTGGGGTAAATAATGTGTGTTTGATATATTATGCAGTCCTATAATTACCTAACTATTCTGCGAATATGACACACCAAGCATAATGTGTGTTTTTTTTAAATAATAGAAACAGTGCCGTTCTACTGTAGAAATTAACATATCGAATATTCAAGACAAGAATTGAATACAGATAACCCGTTTTTTAGGTTTTAAAGTTTTATTCAATGTTTATTTACAAAGAAATCAATTGCTATAAAACTCGACCGAACACGCGATACATGTAGCTTGTCTTTACTTGTCTATAACAGGAATTGAGTCTAATAAAACTCCATTAGGAAAACCAGCATTACTGTCGGTAGAACTCGAAGATAAAGTGGTAAGCACTCCCCAAACAGCTCCCAAACCAAACGTAAACTTCAAAACCGATAAATCCTCTTCCCTAGCATTGCCCTGTTCTCCAATAAGCACGATATTTCCTTACTCCCGTGGATCACATCCAGTGCTATAAACATCAGATGTTCGTGTTTGACAATGCGTTTTACACTGATTAGGAAGTCAGTACAATAACAGTAAACCTTCCGTCTTTTGAATTTAGATCATGAGAGGATATTGTATGCCCGACTGTACGGGTGTATAAACACTAACCAACCACTTACCACGTAAACACTGACCCAACCCTTACCAAGTAAACACTGACCCAACCCTTACCAAGTAAACACTGCCACAACCCTAACCATGTAAACACTGCCACAACCCTAACCATGTAAACACTGACCCAAACATTACCACGTAAACACTGACACAACCCTTACCGCGTAAACACTGACACAACCCTTACCACATAAAGACTGATCCAACCCTTACCACGTAAACAGTGACACAACCCATACCACGTAAACACTGACACAACCCTTACCACGTAAAGACTGATCCAACCCTTACCACGTCAAAACAGACACAACCCTTAGCGCATAAACACTGATCCAACCCTTACCACATAAACACTGACACAACCCTTACCACGTAAACACTGATCCAACCCTTACCACGTAAACAGTGATCCAAACAATACCAAGTAAACACTGACACAACCCTTACCACGTAAACACTGATCTAACCCTGACCACGTAAACACTGACCCGACCCTTACCACGTAAACACTGACCCAACCCTTACCCTTACCACGTAAACACTGATTCAACCCTTACTACATAAACACTGAACCAACCCTTACCACGTAAACACTGATCCAACGATTACCACATAAACATTAACACACCCCTTACCACGTAAACACTGACCAAACCCTTACCAAGTATATGTTGGATGTTGGGGGCAGGGTGAAACAGCTCCGTTTTAACCATGTCTTTAATATTCAACATAACAAATGTCCATCCTATATGAAAGAAAATTTTACTAGAACAGAGAAAAAACACTTTACCAGGAACAGTGATCTGAATTTCAACATTCCTTATATAAAAGGTGTGGAATCATCATCTTTTTTCTATAATGCTATCAAAGATTGGAATAACCTACCACATTCAATAAAATCTGTCGATCACAAGATGAAATTCAAAAGCGAGATAAAAAAGTACTTACAAGTTTTGGCAAAAAATGATTTTGAGCAAGAATTTGTCTTCTAAAGGTAATTTTTATTCTATCCCAGTGGATGACTCTAAACTTCTTCTGAAAAATATATGATGTATTACCAAAGTTTTAACTAAAGTACCAATATAATATGTATTTTTATAAATGTTATGGAACATTTTATTACCATCATCCTCAATCTTTATTTTATTAAAAGTCATTTTTATATATGTATTATACCCAAAATTGCTATAATTTGTTAGACAGATAATAGGTTGGTAGGGATTGTCCAACCACCTGTTGTCTGTTCTACACACAAGTACCACAGTATAAATGTATATCTTATATTGTTACTTAATAACTGCAAGAATGACATCATCTTGCTTTATGATATGTACAGTGATACATATAACTGATATTTTAATATTACAAGTGGAAACAACATCATGCATAAGCCCCACATATATATATTATCAGAAGGGAATCATATTTGCTAATGACAACTCCATCTTATACCGTCAAATAAAATAACATCTCATTTTGATGAAATAATATATCATCATCATATTTGACCAATTACAACTTATTCTATTCATATATATATTATTACGAGAAATTATACCATCTTATATTCATATTATAAGGTCAAATCCTTAGGACCTTTTGTTATCTAAGTAATTAAGATCTATACTAGAGGACCCCATTGGAAATAAGCTGCCACCCAGCTTTCATGGGATATCCTAGGTTAAAGCTTAGTCAAACAGATACATTGTAATTATAGTGCTCCAAAATTTGTGATATTAACTTTGATGTGATAAGCTAAATACTGTGATAAATCTGTGATTATTATGCAATTGAAATCTGTGATCTTATGTGATATTTGTACCTGTATCTTGCTTTTACCGAATAAATATTATTATTATTAAGTAAACACTGACCAAACCCTTACCACGTAAACACTGCCAAAACCCTTACCACGTAAACACTGTCATAACCCTTACCACGTTAACACTGCCATAACCCTTACCACGTAAACACCGATACATCAATTACCACGTAAACACTGACCCAACCCTTACCACGTAAATACTTACCCTACCATTACCACGTAAACACTGATACAACCCTTACCGAGTAAAACCGAACCAATCCTTACCACGTAGACACTGACCTAACACTTACCACATAAACACATGACTTTACACTGACCATGAAAACACTAACACAACCCTTACAAAGTAAACACTGACCAACTCTAACCACGTAAACACTAACCCAACCCTTACCACGTACAGTATGTACGGCCGTTTTGATTTTTGAATTCAATCTGACCACACCCCTTATCAATATGGCCGGTATCCAGTACATTTTGTGTCCACTCTGACCACACCCTCATGTCGATATGACCGGTGTCCACTACATTTTGTATTCACTCTGACCACACCCTATATAGATATGGCCGGTGTCCACGACATTTTGTATTCACTCTGACCACATCCTATATCGATATGGCCGGTGTCCACTACATTTTGTTTTCACTCTGACCACGCCCTATATATATATGGCCGGTGTGTCCACTGCATTTTGTATTCTCTCTGACCACACCCTTTATCGATATGGCCGGTGTTCGTCCACTACATTTTGTATTCACTCTGACCACACCCTATATCGGTATGGCCGGTGTTCGTCCACTACATTTTGTATTCGCTCTGACCACACCCTATATAGATATGGCCGGTGTCCCCTACATTTTTTATCCTATCTGACCACACCCTATATAGATATGGCCAGTGTCCACTACATTTTGTATTCACTCTGACCACCCCCTATATAGATATGGCCGGTGTTCGTCCACTACATTTTGTATTCGCTCTGACCACACCCTATATAGATATGGCCGGTGTCCACTACATTTTGTATTCCCTCTGACCACACCCTATATCGATATGGCCGGTGTTCGTCCACTACATTTTGTGTTCACTCTGACCACACCCTATATCGATATGGCCGGAGTTCACTACATTTTGTATTCCCTCTGACCACACCCTATATCGATATGGCCGGTGTTCACTACATTTTGTATTCCCTCTGACCACACCCTATATCGATATGGCCGGTGTGCGTCCACTACATTTTGTATTCACTCTGACCACATCCTATATCGATATGGCCGGTGTTCGTCCACTATATTTTGTATTCACTCTGACCACACCCTATATCGATATGGCCGGGGGTCGTCCACTACATTTTGTATTCACTCTGACCACTCCCTATATCGATATGGCCGGTGTTCGTCCTCTACATTTTGTATTCACTCTGACCACACCCTTTATTGATATGGCCGGTGTTCGTCCCCTCCATTTTGTATTCACTCTGACCACACCCTCATGTGGATATGACCGGGGTCCACTACATTTTGTATTCACTCTGACCACTCCCTATATCGATATGGCCGGTGTTCGTCCTCTACATTTTGTATTCACTCTGACCACACCCTTTATCGATATGGCCGGTCTTCGTCCACTCCATTTTGTATTCACTCTGACCACACCCTATATCGATATGGCCGGTGTGCGTCCACTACATTTTGTATTCACTCTGACCACTCCCTATATCGATATGGCCGGTGTTCGTCCTCTACATTTTGTATTCACTCTGACCACACCCTATATCGATATGGCCGGTGTTCACTACATTTTGTATTCACTCTGACCACACCCTCATGTCGATATGACCGGTGTCTACTACATTTTGTATTCACTCTGACCACACCCTTTATTGATATGGCCGGTGTTCGTCCCCTCCATTTTGTATTCACTCTGACCACACCCTTTATTGATATGGCCGGTGTTCGTCCACTCCATTTTGTATTCACTCTGACCACACCCTATATCGGTATGGCCGGTGTTCGTCCACTATATTTTGTATTCACTCTGACCACACCCTATATCGGTATGGCCGGTGTTCGTCCACTACATTTTGTATTCGCTCTGACCACACCCTATATAGATATGGCCGGTGTCCACTACATTTTTTATCCTATCTGACCACACCCTATATAGATATGGCCAGTGTCCACTACATTTTGTATTCACTCTGACCACACCCTATATCGATATGGCCGGTGTTCGTCCACTACATTTTGTATTCACTCTGACCACACCCTATATAGATACCGCCCTGATATATTTAATTTATTTAAGCAGTGAACAGTGATTAGATGGTATTTGTCATTGTCTTTTATTTTGACTCTGTAAAGGCCATACCAACTCTGGTCAATGCTAATATTTACCACATTTGAAGTATTTTTATTATCTGCCAATGAAATATCGGTTTAATTATATTTTTGCCAGTGAAATATCGGATTCTATCAACTTGATAAAACTGATATCTTTCATACTGTGACAAATATCAAAAGTGATATTTTCACAGTGTGCAAATATCAGTTTTTGGTATTGACCAATAATAACGGTATCTTCCTATTCGCTGCATTCAAATGCAACGATTTTTTTGTTCAGGTTCAAATGAAGCGACGGTAGAATAAGTGGTTGTTATGGTAAATGTTTGGTTCACACACTTAAGTATTTACATAAATATACAATTAATAACATTTTGATAAGCAATCATACCAGAAAATAGAGGAATACGTCGGAACTGCGTTGAGTATCCGATTCAAAATGGCGCGAAGCCTTGCTGTCAAGCGTGACGTCATTAGAATATTATTTCATCATTTTAAACTGACGCACAGTAATGGTATCAATCCAATCCGATGCATCTTCCTTCTGTTATTGTATCATTATATTACGGACTGACCATGGCAGACCATCGGGACTACGAATCTTGACTAGATTGACGTTCAGATTCCTGTTGTCGACCTATGAAAATCCCAGCCAAGAAAACCACTTAATGTTAAGCAAAACTTGGCGCATTATGCTGTAACCGAATCTATAGTCAGTTTTACCGAGTCGCTCGGCCATACTGGTATCCGGGTCTCGGCACGAATGAAGATTCTATATAATGTACGTTGTCTACAATTCGTATATTTATATTGTTAAGTACTACCAAAGTAAACACATTACTTTCTCCAATATGATGCAATTACCATCTTTACTGAAGATACAATAGGGTCGTCCTTCATATGAAATGTTAAGAGATTATCAGTCACGTGACATTTAAAGTGGCCGTAAATCACTTGATGTATAAAGTGGTTGTCAGACACGTGACATACTACATTGTACATGGTTTTCATTTACGCGACAAATTTAGTGACTGTGAGTCAAGTAATGGTGTTTTTTTTTAATTTACAGTGGTTTGTCAGTCACGTGACGTGTTTGGTGGTTGTCAGTCATGTTCAACGATTTTATTACATGCTATTCGAAACAAAAAATATTCTCCTTGTCTGCAACGACAATCCAATTTGATTTTGAAATTAAAAGTATAGACAATAGACAAACAGGTTTGTGTCTTCCTTTGTTAGTTATGCTATATTGCTATTGTCACAATTCAATTATATCAAAGCGTACATTGTGTTGTATTCCTGTTTAAATAGACATGGAAAATGCATAAATAGCTGGAAATACTGATTGATTATTAACAACCTGATTTAATTAAATATGTTGTCTGAAAACTGTACATTTGACAATATAAAATTCCTGATATTTTGTACAGCCATTTTCTAAAATTACAATCTCCACAAATCCGGATATTATGTAATAATTTGCTTTGTTGAGTTAGTCTTGCTAAAACAATAAAATGGATACATGCCACTGAAACTTTTATGTTTAATTTGTCTGATTGCTACATGGTGGAGAATCCTAAGGACCGTTGATATATGTCTTGGAGCTGTTGTAAAGGTACACTGTATATGCAAGAAATTTATTATTACGACGGATACATTATCTTATGTAATAAAGTTCTGTAACTGAATCGTGCTGAGCGCGGCCATGTGGTTTTCCATGATACAATGCAGGACCAGGCCCCTGGATCTTCCCTGATGTTAGGGGATTATGTTACCAATGTTGACTTTACGGGCAGCCCCACACTTACACAGCCTAGTGCTCCTACACTGAAGTATACCCCCAGGCGTCACACTGAGGATACTTGTAAAAAGTCTAGTGTATATTCATCGGAAATAGGCGGGAATTACGATCGTCCAGCTGACACACAACCTCAGTCTTCCCATGATCAGGCGGCTGTGATAGTTGTCCCTGCTATGTCCACAGACAAGGTTTCACTCAGAAAATTTTCCAGTTATTCCCACGAGGACGGTGAGAAATTCATCTCCGAATTTCACAGTTATATTACTTTCAATGGATTTTATCTGGACCCGACATCAGCTCGCAAAATTGCCGCATTCCATATGCATTTATCTGGCCCAGCCCAGGTATGGTTTCATTCACTTGGCTCCGACAACAAGAAGGAATGGGACTCATTACATAAAGCTTTCCGGCAGCGATTTACTCGAAAGGATGCACTAGATCCAGCAATGATGATCGAATCATCTATCTTTAGCAAAATGAAACTTCAGCATGGACAACCTCTGGAAGATTTTCATAGTATTCTGCTTAAAAAAGGGATGAAACTGAGGAAAAATGAACGTGATATGATGGCCCAGTTTATCGACGGATTGCCTCCCTCTCTTGCCCTTTTTATACGTGCAACTATGTGCAGAGATTTGCAGTCGGCCCTCTATCTGCTCGTACTGGTGGCTTTAGACACTCTCTCCCTGGTACTACTGAGGTGCCCTTAGTGGCGGCTGTATCTAAGATAGGCGTGTCCAGTGATAAGGAATATCTTCGGCAGCAAGTTGTTGACCTCAAATCTCAAGTTGGTACACTTGTGTCGCTCGTTCGCGACATGTCAACAGGAAATGGGGCACCCCGGGCAGATTCTCATCTTTCAACATATCCTGTTGCTCAACCCTCAGTGTGTTTAAGATGTCAGGGTCCTGGTCACAGGAAACGTGAATGTCTCTGGTCAGGTCAAGGACAGCCAGCTCCAACAATAAAATGCCAGTTATGTGGACAGACCGGCCACCCGGCTGTTCTGTGCGTTACCCATGTTGCCAGACTTCAACCNCCCCCAGTACCACCCATGATGGAAAACTTTCTACCCCCGAGGGTAGGTCGCGCCCCCTCGGACGGGTACTAAACAGTGATCGTCGCAGAAGTCCCCCTTCATTTCGGTGGAAAGAACGTACGGATACAGAAAGTGTGTCGGACAATGCATGTACAGATGCCACCAAATCAGACGATAGTTGTGACACTAGTGCAAGTTCCAATGTTTGCCCAAAACCGAAATTCATGTATTTACCAGTAACTTTTGCAGAAAATTATAAAGTTGATGGTCTGCTTGATACAGGTTGTTCCATACATGTCATGTCTGAATCACTGTATAAATCATTACCCCATTCATGTAAATCCCCCATCAATACCTCTTCCAAATCTTCTATTAAAGTTGCAGATTCCAGACATATTAATGTTGTTGGGACAGCTAGCATCAAAGCTTGTACTGAAAATGGGCATTGTACTTTTACTGTATATATCCTACCACAAACATCAAACCCATTTATTTTGGGAACAGAGTTTATGTTTAGACACAAGATTGTATTGAATTTTGATACCATGAAAATAGCCTTTTCAAAGGGTAAGGTGAAGGTGAAAAGCAAACATGAGGTCCGCATAGAGCCCAATTCTGAATGTATCATACAGGGCCAGCTGCCTAAAGGGTTGATGATGGGTGTTCAAGGCGTTTGTAGTGTCAGTAAGCAGGCTATCAAAAAGAATATATTTGTTGCTAGATCGGTTGTAACTGTGCATGGCTCTCGTACAATTCCTGTTAAAGTTTTGAATCCAAATAATGACACGGTGGTTTTGCATCGAGGCACAGTGTTGGCAGATTTTGTGACAATGGACAGTAGTCATATGGTTGTACCTGTAGATAATTCTTTAGATGATGTTTGTACAGAAGCTGTTGTTGATGAACAATGCAACAAGGTTGATGTTTAGAGTTCTACTGACCTAAACAAGGATAATAAGTTGATCAATGACACTCAGAATGTCGATTACCAAAGGTTTTTGTCTAACTTTGACTTGAATGTACCTAATTTGTCACCTACCCAATGTCAGTCTTTAAAAACCTGTCTATATACCAACAAAGATGTGTTTGTTACAGATGATAATCCTTCACTTGGTTTTACAAATGTTGTTGAGCACGTCACCCATTTGAAACCGGGTTTCGTATCTAAGCACCAGCAACCCTATCGAGTGTCGCCTGACAATAAAGAGGTTCTACGAACTCAGTTAGACAATCTATTGAGTCAGGGTATCATTGTAGATGAAAAGGAAGAATTGCCGGTCACTAGTCCTATCGTTTTGGTGTCTAAACAGAAGAAACCTGACTGCAAATCTCCTCAATCCGAACGTGATTCCCATTTATCAGCATACCGATTTTGCTGCGACTTCCGCTATTTAAATTCTCAGACACAGCCATTTAGATACACCATCCCCAATCTTCAGGAACTCACTGAGCCTTTTTCTACTCAGACTTTTTTTTTCATAACCTCCATTGATATGAAGTCAGGATTCTTCCAGATGGGCATATCCCAAGAGTCAACCAAGTATACAGCATTTAATACATGCTTTGGTTCATATAAGTTTCTTAGGCTACCTATGGGGCTTAATACAGCTCCGAATACCTTCCAGCTTTTAATGGATAAAGTTTTAAAGGGACTAACATTTCGATCTGAACTTTGTTACTTAGATGACATTTTAATTTGTACCAACACCTATGAACAACATTTGAGGGATTTAGATGAGGTATTTGCACGTCTTCGTTCTTCAGGGTTAAAGTTACGACCAAAGAAATGTGTTTTTGCTCGTGAAAAATGTGTTTTCCTTGGACATGAGATCTCTCGCAATGGTATCAGACCTCCGCCTGATCGTCTTGCTGTTGTGAGCGACTATCCAACCCCAAAGAATCTGAAGGAACTCCGTCGTGCGTTAGGTCTGTTTAGTTGGTTTTGGTAATACATCTCGCGCTTTAGTGAGATTGGTTACCCTCTTAATCAGTTGATGAAGAAAGGTGTTAGATTCCATTGGACAGACACGCATGACCTCGCTTTTCAGACTTTGAAAAACTCGCTAATGACCTCCGCAGCTTTGTCATTTCCAAACTATGACCGCGAATTTCGATTGGCTGTTGATACCTCCAGTAAGGGCGTAGAATACATGCTGTACCAGTTATCGTCGGAGAACGATGTACGCATCATTCGCTTTGGCTCTAAAGGATTACATAAGTACCAGCAGAGTTACGGCCCGACAAAACTAGAGTTATTAGGGATGGAATATAGCGTGCTTGATAGTGCATCGTATGTCCGTGGCCGCCACTTTGTCGTTGAATGTGTCCATAAAGCATTGCACCCGCTTTTTCAGAAACACCTGAAGGGGGCCATATACGAACGACGGCTGGCTATCTTGCAGCAATTTGATGTGGAAATTCAGTACAAGCCCGCAGGTGAGATGGTTGTCCTTGACGCGCTATCGTGTTGTCACCCAAATTCTCCATTTGGAACTATGGAATCCAGTCCTGCTGAGGATGACCTGAATTTCCCATATGTCGTGGATTAACATGCTACCGCAGTGAACCTTCCAACAGGTCACAATCTAGCATATCTTGTTCGCATTTCGGATACTGAGTCAGAGATGGAGATTAACCGGATATCGTGTGTTATCGCCATATCAAACATCGAACACGTGACATAGCACCAGATACCACAGAGAACAATTTATATCGCCATAGTTACACTCCTTTTGTCTTGACAGAGACCCCTGTAGTTGATTTGAAACCATTACCCCCCAGTGAGACAGAGACTCGATTAGATTCTTCCAGTAATTTTGAGAAACAAACTCAAGATGTTAATATGTGTACTTCGTCTTATGAGAAAGAGACTCATGTTGATTCTGTGTATGGTAATGATGTGTTTGAAGCAGAGACTCGGTCAGACTCTATGTCTTCCAGTGTTCATGAGAAAGGGACTCAGTTAGATAATGATCATCATGTTCCTCAATACGAGATAGAGACTCAATTGGATTCCACATTGTCTAGTGATCATGTGTTTGAGGTGGAGACTCAGCTGGATGATAGAGATAAAACTGATAATTTACATGAGGTGGACACTCAAGTTGACTCGGTCCCGGTAGCTGAAAGTACTGCAAACAGTGATCAGGAGTTATCTGTAGAGCAGTGTGCTATTTTCAAACAACATGGATTTAGTGTGGAAAGCCTGGCTCGTCTCCAGAAAGCGGACAAGGATCTGAAACCATTGATTGATTATCTACAATTCGGAACATTGCCAGAGTCCCAAAAATTAGCACGGAAAATTTTGCTCCGCAGTAACGACTTCGCTTTTATTTCACTTAAGAGTGACCAAGTCAAAACGCACACAGAACTTAGCTCATTACCAGCTGGTATTACCTGAAAGTGTGATACCCTCCATCTTGGACCTCTGCCATGACTCCCCACTGAGTGGCCACGGTGGTATCCAAGATACACTGAATCGGCTTCGCGAGCACTATTATTTCCAACGCATGTCTGTTATTGTTAATGATTATATCAAGTCATGCCCAGGAAGTCAGCGGAGGAAAGTCACCACAGCCAAGGTAAAGAGCACCATAAGTGCATATCCAACCCCTTCTCGTCCATTCCAGGTTTGGGAGATCGACTTGTACGGACCTTTCCAGCAAGTTATTCAGGAAACACATACTTGTTTACAGCGGTTGACATGTTTTCTAAATATGTTTGGACCTGTCCCATTGCTAATTCAGACGCATTGACAGTAGGAATGGCTATCTACCAGTTAGTGACAACATTTGGTGTCTGTGATATTTTGGTGTGAATTTATTGCGAAAACAACCTAGGAGACATGTCGATTAATCCAAATCCAGCAGAATTTTACTCCCAGCGTTGTTCATAAATGGTTTGGAGCCTGTAAGCGTACCCACCGTGTCTTAGCCGAGAGACTTACTCCTTACATGAATAAGACTAAAACTAACTGGGAACAGCTTTTGTCATCCATTATGTTCTCTATGAATGCCGCTGTACAACGGATGACGGGATACTCGCCTTTTGAAGTCTTGTTTGGCCAACGGCCAGCCTTTCCATTGTCGCATTATATCAACTGGTCTCGCCACAGTACCTTCTTGTATTTCTGCGTACGTCCTCGACCTACAGAAACGCCTTGAACTCATTCGTACACAAATGTCTGAGTCTATTGCTCATTCACATGCAGACATGTTAAAAGGGAAAGAACATTCACACAACCCCATGACACTACAGGCAGGGCATTATGTATACCTACAGAAAGAGCCAACAGGTGTGGGACATAAGCTGCAGAACATTTATTCTGATATTATGGTTGTTAAGGAAGTGTTATCGTCACATCTTGTTGTGCTTTCTGAGCCTCTCTCTGGGAAGGTTTATCACAGGCCAGTACATATTGACAGACTTAAACCTGCTCATGTTCGTGCACCAACCCCAAACAACTACTTTCGCATAGTGTCTAATGTTAAGGTAGATCAGTTCGTCCAAACAGAGGATCACCCAGTATCTGCTAAGGAGGTATTATCCTCAGATGGTTCCCATGATGTTCATTCTTCCTCCTCGGGCTCTCCTGACACTATCATCTCTGTGCATTCAGCCATTACACCTGGGAAGTCTTCGTCAGATCAGGAAATTCTGCCCCCATCTCGTCCGCGACGTTTAATTCAGAAGCCAAAACGATTCTGTGACTCTAGTCTTGTCAGTTCAGACTCCATCACCCCCTCAGAAACCTCTGATAATGCATACTACAAAAGTAAACGCGTGCTTCTGAAAATCTGTATGTTTGTTAAATTCAGTATAACACAGAACAAGGTTAATAGATTGGGAGTGTAATATTTGTCTTAATCGACTCCATTTTCATGTATATCAGAGGAAGGCAAACATACTTTAACAAAAGTATTGGATAGCATATTGTCGCAAAAGGAATGCAATTCTTCTGTCATATTTACTCTTTGATTACCATAATGATAAGAAGTGATTCATATATATGCATCAGTTAATAGGGGTTTACCAATGGCAGTACTTCGGCATTCCATTTTTACTACAGCGAACAGTTCTCTTCGAGTTATGCTCACTTTCATCTCATGGAATTCTGTTCTGTATTTGAAGAACAGACTATTAGATTTGCCATTCTTAACATGGGCATAATTTGTTGTGTTGCAGTCGTGAACTCGAAGATTTCTCCATGTAACTATGTCAAATGCAGCTACATAGCAGTTTTCTTTTCCTTGCAAAGAAATCTTATCATGATTATTACAGCTCAAGAGTGTATTTTCTAGTGTTCTGTTTACTCTGACTTCACTACAACAAGTATCCCTCAGAATGCTTCTGCTTGCTTGTATGTTATATAAAATGAGCACTGATCTTTTTCTGTATGTGAAAGGAAAACCCATAATCTTAACAAAATGTCTTTCAGTATACGGTTATCGTAAATACGTTTTGCCTTCAGTTTCAACATACAAACTGTACATGTCATAATCTCATGTTTTAGTGTGGTATCTCTCCCGGTGTAGTCGGCACCAAAAGCAGAAAAAATATTCTACGTAGAACGTAGAAAAAGTCAGGAAGTGCTTAGGTGGTGGCGTTATGTGAGGGATTGCGTCCCCCTCCATCAGATTTTACTAAGGGTGTCAGTATCTGGGCCACAGAACAGTGTACATTGATCTGTGGTCTGTAGTTAATGTTGTGAAGCAGAATGACTTACACTCCTATTGGTTTCCCTCATTGGACATTAGATCATACTCGTGAAATCTGCAGTTACCTACTTGCTTCGCTGCTTTGCAACGGATGAGTGTAGGTATGTGTTTCGTGAAATTGAATCAGATTTAATACTTCTTTCTTTGATAACTTTATAGACTCTAAGATCTTGAAAACAACCTCATCCATTTGTTCCTGTTATTTCTTAGAATGGCATGTATATCTGTATTGTTCGTAGTTAACATCTTGAACGCTTTTTGTTCGGTCTTTCCTCTGATGTATTCTTTCCAACCTTAACGGTTTTTTAGCATTCCTTTCCATTTCTCTGACTGCTTTCCTAGAAGTTAAACATGGTGAACCACATTTTTATTTGTTGTTGTATTTTCTTCGTTAGTCGTTTCTATCCTTTTCCTGTTGAGAGTGACGCTTTTACGCTTTAACGCCATTATAATGTCCAAGCACACTCACCTTGAGATACAAAAGAGTAAATGTCGATAAATTAACATTATCAACTGAACCGACTTTAATTGTAATATTATGTTTGATATTGCTAATAGCCAAGTGCTTTTTCATCAGGCCATGTTCCAGCCTCTCCAAGTCTGTGAATCAGTTTCTCCAAGTCTGTGAATCAGAGCTTTAAATTTGCTTTGCTACTGACCTTCTGCTAAGAATGGTTTTGCATTTTTCTTGCTTTCTTCTATAAAGTCATGGCCTACATATCTGGGTTCAAATCTTGGTCTTTATAAATCCCTGTTGCCTCTAAAATTCCAATGAAAAAGACCAAGCCCTCACCATTTACTGTTTTTCTTTGTTAAGAAATACCTATTCGGAATTTCACTTCACACTCATTTAAAGTCATGTTCCTGATGTCTATTAAATTAATAGATTGTGTTCGTTGTGTTGTTAGCAGTGCTAACAAAGTTGTTAGTTTCAGTGTAAGCTCCTTTTGTTTGAGTGTAGATAATTTACTTAAATAATTATACACAACATTAACATCCCAAGTAACATTATTCCTCGGTAACGTAGGTCTTTCATTAAATACACCTATCATAAACCTTCGAACTAAAGGGTGAGTACTTATAACTTCACCATTAGGCAAGTTTATCACTGTCGATAGTGCTGACCTCGATGTGTTTAAAGAACTCTAACCAAGAGTTCAGTTAAAAATTCCACAATCATAATTACAGATGGTTCAAGTGGATTAACTTCCCATTTATCACAAAATCGCACCCACTTTTTTTGATATGTCCGATATAGTTTCTTTGTAGTATTTCTCCAGGAATTTGCGACAATTTTGGTAGCGTTTGCTGATAATTTGTAGCGCGACAATGATTCCCCGACAATAGAAAAGCTCCCAGTCTCATTTTTGGAAGGTTGTGTATCCTGTCTGGATTGTGTGGTAGATATACACTTCGTTCCAGTGTTGGAAGTATGAATGATTGGCTGGCAATCTGACTCAAAAGTTTCGGAAACCAGGATTGTGTCGTCGTTAATGGTGCTACTACAAGTGCTTGCGCTGAANGGGGGGGGGTTGGTTAAATATAAAACATTAAATTAGTCCACGATATACTAAAAGCATCTACATGCACAGCATATGGGTCTGGTCTGTATGAACTATATGGTTTCATCTGATGTGTAATTCTTGACGCAAATAAGTCCATATCAAACTTTCCGACACAGTCTTCTAAATGACCAAAAAGGTGTTCTTGTAATTTCCATTCGAAATCATCATTAATATTCCTAGACATCTGCCTCGATGTTATTTGTACCAGGCAGATAATTAGCACTCAACCAAATGTTCCGATTAATACACTTTCCCAAATATTATGGACAAGTTTGTTGCGTTCGGGTTTTTTGCCAACCATGGCATCGATGTACTTTACTGCTACAGTGTTGTCAATGTAGAGCCTAACATGAATATTCTGTTTGTCACTACAAAATCATTGCAATGTCAAATAACCTGCCTGTAATTCCAAGAAATTTATATGATCAATTCGATCTGTAGCATCCCACAATCATCCAGTGGAGATGTTTCCTGTTCTGTTGACCCCTCCCCAGCCATAACTGGAACTGTCACTCTCTAGGATGATGTGGGGTTTTCCTTGATATATGTATTTAAAACTGTTATCTATGTTATCAAACCACCATTGAATATGTCCATTTTCAGTTTGAGACAGTGTCATTAAAGCATCAAAATTACCCTTATTCATTTTAAGTGCTGTATCTTTCTCATATTCTAATGTCTTATAATAAAGTGCTGCATGAGTCACCCCTGCTGATGCCGCTACCATATTACCAATGACCTGGGCCAATTCCCGAATAGTCACTTTTTCCTTTTTTAATATATACACACATAATGATGCAAGTTTCTCACATTTCTCTGTTGTTAGTTTTACTGTCATGGTAACCGAGTCAAGTATAAATCCCAAAAATATGATAGCTTTTGTTGGAGTTAATACAGACTTGTTTGGATGTACTGTTAATCCAAGATTATCCATCAGTGTCACTGTAGAAGTGATGTTATGGTGGCACTCTTCCACTGAATTAGCCAACAGTAATATGTTTTCAATATAACTGGCATTTACCAACCCCTGTTTTCTCAAGTGTGAAATTACAGGTTTCATGATTTTTGTAAACAGTCTTGGTGGTGTAGCTAATCCATTAGGCAAACATGTTAAGTGATATACTTTGTCATTCCACACAAACTGTAGAAATTTCCTATCGGATTTAGCGATGTTCACAGAGTAATATGCATCTTTCAGGTCCACTGACACAAACCAACAATCCTTTCTCATAACATTGATAGCTGATTGCAACGTTTCCATTTTAAAATGAGTAGTGTTAATACACTGGTTAAACTGTCTGAGATTAAGAATGACTCTGTATGTTCCATCTTTCTTGGGTCGTAAAAATATGTTGGACAATGTAACCATACTTAATTTCAAAATCATCAGTCACTAGTTCTATAACTTTTTTGTCTAAGAACTTTATGATTTCATCCTCAACAATACCCATTTCAATCTAATTAAATGAGAGTGACCGAGGTACCAACGATTGATGAGGAGGTTCACTGAGGAACTCAATGGAATAGCCTTTGATAGCTCCCAATATCCATCTGTCTGATGTTATCTGTCTCCACATATCCAAGCCTCTTGATATTTGCCAAGCTAAGAAAGTTTCTAGTGTGTTTGTTACAGAAGATAGTATATCATTACTTACAGTAGTCCCAGAAGTGCAAGTTGTCACTGTCTTGGTTTCTTCTGGAACTTTTTGTAAAAATCCGCCTTTGTCTTTTGGTGGTACGGTTTTGGGTTGTTATAGGCTTTGTTAACGTTGTATTTTTTGTATTCCTGGGCCGTTGCTGCCTCCAAATTTAGTGTTCCCCTGGTCTCTGTGGAAGTTGGAGGAAGTTCCATGGTTATAGTGTCCTGTCTTTTGTCTTTTATAACCAGACTGAGACATTGTCATGCCTACTGAATGGGATTCATGGATATTTTTGATCTTAGCTCCAAGCTAATCTCCAAACAAAAGGTTAGTCACCTTGTTCGAATTGTTACAAAGTTGTCTGAACTGTGGGTTCAGAGATGGTTTTATGCATTCCAGTCTGTAGCTAGACATGTCGGTGAAGATCTGTGTCATCATGCGAAAACCATCTTTCACTACAGGTAGTAAATCATCAGAGTTTATCTTTTGTTTCCCCTTCTTAGCCTCCACTACAGTGTCCAGGATGTTCAGGATTGGCACGATGACCTTACCGGTAAGGCCCTTTAATTTCTGTAGACCGGAATCAGTAGCTTTTGTTTTACCTGGTAGCTTCAGCCATATTTCCGGGTTCACCTTCCGTACGATTAAATTACCGACATTGGAAGGACGATGGTATTTGTCTGAGAAAAGACTAACCTTCTTTTCTGATACAGTAACCCGTAAGGCTTTGTTCGCTACATCTGCCAACTGTTCTGATATTTTTGGGCCACATTCATCAGTATCTTCGTAGTACTGATCCAGATCTGCAAGATCTTGGTCGTCAGTTGCACTGTCTAACCGATCTAGTCCGTCAAGGCCGTCAGAATCACCATCATTCTCCTCCTCTGATGCGATATCCGAAGTATCGTCACATGGCCTTGTCTGAGTTTCGGATCTCTTGTGTATATGATGTACCGATGCGGAGAGTGAACTTATAGTTTTTGATTGCTGTTCAAGCAGACATTGAAAGCTCCTCATGGCGACCGCCATATTGGAGTCCACAATCTCGGATATTCTCGCATCCGATCTCGCGGTATTGTCCTGTGTCCCGCGCGTAATCGGCATGCCGAACTCGCCATTGATATTTAGTCATTTTCATAAGTGGCGGTGGGTTCGTTTCTCGTGAAACGCATGGCGATCGTGCAGATACGCCTGGACCTAGATCTTCACTTTCCTCGAAACGAGGAAACAACGTGATTAGGCCTCTCCCACTCGGGGCGCCTACTGGTCCGTTATTACATAAAACTATTCCTTTGTCCGCCATGACCCTTCCCGGGTCAGTAGTCACAGATGTGAACAGTGTCTCCACTAATTCACGTGTGATTAAAACCAACCAAAACAATATCACCGCGTCCGCGAAATTGTCAATATCGTCTGGTATATATATATAGAATAAAAATCCAATAAAACCCAATGCAAATGTCCTATTAAAGCACAATATATAATCTGAAAACTTTCTCCGTGTGGTCACTTCGAAAACTACGAAATATCTGAATCACGTGACTTCTACGTCATCTCATCTCGTGTGTACTCTCAGTAACGGGGCAGCTTATATAGTGGAACTATGGACGTGTGTGATAGTGATACACGTATATGTCCTTGTTGGGTTACAAAAGACAACATGTCATCACAATATCTATGAAATGTTTTATTTCTAAACCAACAATGTTATGCCGACACGACGCATTCCATCGACGGTGATAAATGCTGGCCGCGTCTTCAGAAACATACAACCGTCCATTTTACGTAATCTGCTCGCTCATCTATACCATCCATTGTCGACACATATGTTTCTGCAAACATCTCGGCAACAAGGCTAACACATCTGTGATACAATTCAAAAATACTGTAATGAACAGAATAGTCTCCTATTGACACACTCTACAAAACTGTAAGGGTACGATTTGGATCCTATGATATCGACCAACGAAACTATTTCTCCCTATCGGGGTTAGCATATTGCAATTGTTTAAATAAAACATTCGTTGTTATCGTTCCTGAACAATCCCGTATGCGGGTTGTGCGTTAGTCTGGGTAAATCAATCTGTTCACGTAACGTGACAAACCTTTCTGTTTATAGATATAACAACCTGACAGTCCTGTCTGTGTATATAAATAACAACCTGGCAGTCGTGTCTGTGTATATATATAACAACCTGACAGTCCTGTCTATGTATAGATATAAAAACATGTCAGTACTGTCTGTGTATAGATATAACAAGCTGATAGTCCTGTCTATGTATATGTATATATATATAACAATATGACAGTCCTGTCTGTGTATATATATAACAACGTGATCGTCCTCACAGTCCTGTCTGTTTATATATATAACAACCTGATCGTCCTGTCTGTGTAAAGATATAACAACACGACAGTCCTGTTTGTGTATAGATATAACAACATGACAGTCTTGTCTGTGTATATATATAACAACCTCACAGTCCTGTCTCTGTACATAGATATAACAACATGACAGTCCTGTCTCTGTACATAAATATAACAACAGGACAGTCCTGTATGTGTATAGATATAACAACCTCACAGTCCTGTCTCTGTACATAGATATAACAACCTGACAGTCCTGTCTGTGTATAGATATAATAACCTCACAGTCCTGGCTGTGTATAAATATAACAACATGACAGTACTGTATGTGTATAGATATAACAACCTGACAGTACTGTCTGTGTATATATATAACAACCTCACAGTCCTGTCTGTGTATATAAATAACAACATGACAGTACTGTCTATGTATTTATATAACAACATGACCGTTCTGTCTATGTATATATATATAACAACATCACAGTCCTGTCTGTATATAGATATAACTACCTCACAGTCCTGTCTGTGTATATAGATATAACAACCTCACAGTCCTGTCTGTGTATAGATATAACAACCTCACAGTGCTGTCTGTGTATATATATAACAACCTAACAGTCCTGTTTGTGTATATAGATATCACAACCTGACAGTACTGTCTGTGAACATGACAGTCCTGTCTGTGTATAGATATAACAACCTCACAGTCCTGTCTCTGTACATAGATATAACAACATGACAGTCCTGTCTCTGTAAATAAATAGAACAACAGGACAGTCCTGTATGTGTATAGATATAACACCCTCACAGTCCTGTCTCTGTACATAGATATAACAACATGACAGTCCTGTCTCTGTAAATAAATAGAACAACAGGACAGTCCTGTATGTGTATAGATATAACACCCTCACAGTCCTGTCTCTGTACATAGATATAACAACCTGACAGTCCTGTCTGTGTATAGATATAACAACCTCACAGTCCAGTCTGTGTATAGATATAACAACATGACAGTCCTGTCTGTGTACATATATAACAACCTGACAGTCCTGTCTGTGTATAGATACAATAACCTCACAGTCCTGGCTGTGTATAAATATAACAACATGACAGTACTGTATGTGTATATATATAACAACCTCACAGTCCTGTCTGTGTATAGATATAACAACATGACAGTCTTGTCTGTGTATATATATAACAACCTCACAGTCCTGTCTGTGTATAGATATACCACCATGACAGTCCTGTCGGTGTATAGATATACCAACATGACAGTACTGTATGTGTATAGATATAACAACCGCACAGTCCTGTCTGTGTATAGATATAACAACCTCTCAGTCCTGTCTGTGTATAGATATAACAACATGACAGTCTTGTCTGTGTATATATATAACAACCTCACAATCCTGTCTGTGTATATAAATAACAACATGACAGTACTGTCTGTGTATAGATATAACAACATGACAGTCCTGTCTGTGTACATAGATATAACAACCTCACAGTCCTGTCTGTGTATAGATATACCACCATGACAGTCCTGTCGGTGTATAGATATACAAACATGACAGTACTGTATGTGTATAGATATAACAACCTGACAGTACTGTCTGTGTATATATATAACAACATGACAGTCCTGTCTGTGTATAGATATATGTATAGATATAAAAACATGTCAGTACTGTCTGTGTATAGATATAACAACCTCACAGTCCAGTCTGTGTATAGATATAACAACATGACAGTCCTGTCTGTGTACATAGATATAACAACCTCACAGTCCTGTCTGTGTATAGATATAACAACATGACAGTCCTGTTTGTGTATATATATAACAACATGACAGTACTGTCTGTGTATAGATATAACAACATGACAGTCCTGTCTGTGTATATATAACAACATGACAGTACTGTATGTGTATAGATATAACAACATGACAGTCTTGTCTGTGTTCATAGATATAACAACCTCACAGTCCTGTCTCTGTACATAGATATAACAACATGACAGTTCTTGTCTGTGTATATATATATAACAACATGACGGTACTGTCTGTGTAGATATATAACAACCTCAAAGTCCTGTCTGTGTATATATATAAAAACATGACAGTCATGTCTAAGTATTTATATAACAACATGACAGTACTGTATGTGTATAGATATAACAACCTCTCAGTCCTGTCTGTGTATAGATTGTATAGATATAACAACCTCACAGTCCAGTCTGTGTATAGATATAACAACCTGAGAGTCCTGTCTGTGTATATAAATAACAACATGACAGTCCTGTTGGTGTATATATATAACAACATGCCCGTACTGTCTGTGTATAGATACAACAACATGACAGTCCTGTTTGTGTATATCTATACACAGACAGGACTGAGAGGTTGTTATATCTATACAATCTATACACAGACAGGACTGTCCTGTTGTTATATTTATGTACTGTGAGGTTGTTATATCTATACACAGACAAGACTGTCAGGTTGTTATATAAATACACAGACAGGACTGTCATGTTCACAGACAGTACTGTCAGGTTGTGATATCTATATACACAAACAGGACTGTCATGTTGTTATATATATACACCAACAGGACTGTCATGTTGTTGTATCTATACACAGACAGTACTGTGACTGTCATGTTGTTATATAAATACATAGACAGTACTGTCATGTTTTTATATATATACACAGACAAGAACTGTCATGTTGTTATATAAATACTTAGACATGACTGTCATGTTTTTATATATATACACAGACAGCACTGTGAGGTTGTTATATCTATATACAGTCCTGTCTGTATATAGATATAACTACCTCACAGTCTTGTCTGTGGATATAGATATAACAACCTCACAGTCCTGTCTGGGTATAGATATAACAACATGACAGTTCTTGTCTGTGTATATATATAACACCCTCCCAGTCCTGTCTGTGTATATATATAACAACATGACAGTACTGTCTGTGTATATATATAAAAACATGACAGTACTGTCTAAGTATTTATATAACAACATGACAGTTCTGTCTATGTATATATATAACAACATGACGGTACTGTCTGTGTATATATCTGTGTATAGATATAACAACCTCACAGTCTTGTCTGTGTATAGATATAACAACCTGACAGTCCTGTCTGTGTACATAAATATAACATCCTGACAGTCTTGTCTGTGTATAGATATAACAACCTGACAGTCCTGTCTGTGTACATAAATATAACAACCTGACAGTCTTGTCTGTGTATAGATATAACAACCTGACAGTACTGTCTGTGTATATATATAACAACCTCACAGTCCTGTCTGTGTATAGATTACTGTCTAAGTATTTATATAACAACATGACAGTTCTGTCTATGTATTTATATAACAACATGACAGTTCTGTCTATGTATTTATATAACAACATGACGGTACTGTCTGTGTATATATCTGTGTATAGATATAACAACCTCACAGTGCTGTCTGTGTATATATATAACAACCTAACAGTCCTGTTTGTGTATATAGATATCACAACCTGACAGTACTGTCTGTGAACATGACACTCCTGTCTGTGTATAGATATAACAACCTCACAGTTCTGTCTGTGTATAGATATAACAACATGACAGTACTGTATATATAATATATAGATATAACAACCTGAGAGTCCTGTCTGTGTATAGATATAACAACCTGACAGTCCTGTCTGTGTATATAGATATAACAACCTCACAGTCCTGTCTGTATATAGATATAACTGTCTGTATATAGATATAACTACCTCACAGTCCTGTCTGTGTATATAGATATAACAACCTGAGAGTACTGTCTGTGTATATATATAATAACATGACAGTACTGTCTGTGTATATATATAAAAACATGACAGTACTGTCTAAGTATTTATATAACAACATGACAGTTCTGTCTATGTATATATATATAACAACATCACAGTCCTGTCTGTATATAGATATAACTGTCTGTGTATATATATAACAACATGACAGTACTGTCTATGTATTTATACAACAACATGACAGTTATAACAACCTGACAGTACTGTCTGTGTATATATATAACAACCTCACAGTCCTGTCTGTGTATAGATTACTGTCTAAGTATTTATATAACAACATGACAGTTCTGTATATGTATATATATAACAACATGACGGTACTGTTTGTGTATATATATAACAACCTCAAAGTCCTGTCTGTGTATAGATATAACAACCTCACAGTGCTGTCTGTGTATATATATAACAACCTAACAGTCCTGTTTGTGTATATAGATATCACAACCTGACAGTACTGTCTGTGAACATGACAGTCCTGTCTGTATACAGATATAACAACCTCTCAGTCCTGTCTGTGTATATATAAAACAACATGACAGTACTTTCTATGTATTTATATAACAACATGACAGTTCTGTCTATGTATTTATATAACAACATGACAGTTCTGTCTATGAATATATATAACAACATGACGGTACTGTCTGTGTAGATATATAACAACCTCAAAGTCCTGTCTGTGTATAGATATAACAACCTCACAGTGCTGTCTGTGTATATATATAACAACCTAACAGTCCTGTTTGTGTATATAGATATCACAACCTGACAGTACTGTCTGTGAACATGACAGTCCTGCCTGTGTACAGATATAACAACCTCTCAGTCCTGTCTGTGTATAGATATAACAACATGACAGTTCTGTATGTGTATATATATAACAACATGACAGTAATGTCTGTGTATAGATATAACAACATGACAGTCCTGACTGTGTATATATATAACAACCTCACAGTCCTGTCTCTGTACATAGATATAACAACCTCACGGTCCTGTCTGTATATAGATATTACAACCACACAGCCCTGTATGTGTATATATATAACAACATGACAGTACTGTATGTGTATAGATAAAACAACCTCACAGTCCTGTCTCTGTACATAGATATAACAACCTCACGGTCCTGTCTGTATATAGATATACCAACATGACAGTCCTGTATGAGTATAGATATAACAACATGACAGTCCTGTCTGTATATAGATATTACAACCACACAGTCCTGTCTGTGTATATATATAACAACCACACAGTCCTGTCTGTGTATATATATAACAACATGACAGTACTGTCTATGTATTTATACAACAACATGACAGTTCTGTCTATGTATATATATAATAAAATGACAGTCCTGTCTGTGTATATATATAACAACATGACGGTACTGTCTGTGTATATATATAACAACCTCAAAGTCCTGTCTGTGTATATATATAACAACATCACAGTCCTGTCTGTATATAGATATAACTACCACACAGTCCTGTCTATGTATATAGATATAACAACCTCACAGTCCTGTCTGTGTATATATATAACAACATGACGGTACTGTCTGTGTATATATATAACAACATCACAGTCCTGTCTGGATATAGATATAACTACCACACAGTCCTGTCTATGTATATAGATATAACAACCCCACAGTCCTGTCTGTATATAGATATAACAACCCCACAGTCATGTCTGTGTTTAGATATAACAACATGGCAGTCCTGTCTGTGTATAGATATAACAACCTCACATTCCTGTCTGTCTATAAATATAACAACATGACAGTACTGTATGTGTATAGATAAAACAACCTCACAGTCCTGTCTCTGTACATAGATATAACAACATCACAGTCCTGTCTGTGTATAGATATAACAACCTCACAGTTCTGTCTGTGTATAGATATAACAACATGACAGTACTGTATATATATAGATATAACAACCTGACAGTCATGTCTGTGTATATGGATATAACAACCACACAGTCCTGTCTGTGTATAGATATAACAACATGACAGTCCTGTCTGTGTATATATATAATTACTTGACAATCCTGTCTGTGTACATAGATAAAACAACCTGACAGTCTTGTCTGTGTATAGATATAACAACCTGACAGTCCTGTCTATGTATATATATAACAACATGACAGTCCTGACTGTGTATATATATAACAACATGACGGTACTGTCTGTGTAGATATATAACAACCTCAAAGTCCTGTCTGTGTATATATATAACAACATCACAGTCCTGTCTGTATATAGATATAACTACCTCACAGTCCTGTCTGTGTATATAGATATAACAACCTCACAGTCCTGTCTGTATATAGATATAACAACCACACAGTCCTGTCTGTGCACATAGATATAACAACCCCACAGACCTGTCTGTGTATAGATATAAAAACATGACAGTCCTGTCTGTGTATAGATATAACAACATGACAGTCTTGTCTGTGTTCATAGATATAACAACCTCACAGTCCTGTCTGTATATAGATATAACAACATGACAGTCCTGTATGTGTATAGATATAACAACCTCACAGTCCTGTCTGTGTATATATATAACAACATGACAGTCCTGTCTGTATATAGATATAACAACCTCACATTCATGTCTGTGTATAAATATAACAACATGACAGTACTGTATGTGTATAGATATAACAACCTCACAGTCTTGTCTGTGTATAGATATAACACCCTGACAGTCCTGTCTGTGTACATAAATATAACAACCTGACAGTCTTTATAGATATAACAACATGACAGTCCTGTATGTGTATAGATATATCAACATGACAGTCTTGTCTGTGTTTATAGATATAACAACCAAACAGTCCTGTCTGTATATAGATATAACAACCACACAGTCCTGTCTGTGTACATATATATAACAACCTCACAGTCCTGTCTGTATATATATATAACAACATGACAGTCCTTTCTGTGTATAGATATAACAACATGACAGACCTGTGTATATATATAACAACCTGACAGTCCTGTCTGTGTACATAAATATAACAACCTGACAGTCTTGTCTGTGTATAGATATAACAACCTGACATTCTTGTCTGTGTATAGATATAAATACCTCAAAGTCCTGTCTGTGTATATCGATATATATATAACAACATGACAGTTTTGTCTATGTATATATATAACAACCTGAGAGTCCTGTCTGTGTATAGATTTAACAACATGACAGTCCTGACTGTGTATATATATAACAACATCACAGTCCTGTCTGTGTACATATATATAACAACCTCACAGTCCTGTCTCTGTAAATAGATATAACAACCTCACATTCATGTCTGTGTATAAATATAACAACATGACAGTACTGTCTGTGTATAGATATAAATACCTCAAAGTCCTGTCTGTGTACATAGATAAAACAACCTCACAGTCCTGTCTCTGTATATAGATATAACACCCACACAGTCCTGTCTGTGCGCATAGATATAACAACCCCACAGTCGTGTCTGTGTATAGATATAAAAACATGACAGTCCTGAATGTGCATAGATATAACAACCTGACATTCTTGTCTGTGTATAGATATACCAACATGACAGTCCTGTCTTTGTATAGATATAACTACCTCACAGTCCTGGCTGTATATAGATATAACAACCACCCAGTCCTGTCTGTGTACATAAATATAACAACCCCACAGTCGTGTCTGTGTATAGATATAAATACCTCAAAGTCCTGTCTGTGTACATATATAACAACATCACAGTCCTGTCTTTGTATAGATATAACTACCTCACAGTCCTGGCTGTATATAGATATAACAACCGCACAGTCCTGTCTGTGTATGTCTGTGTTCATAGATATAACAACCTCACATTCATGTCTGTGTATAAATATAACAACCTGACATTCTTGTCTGTGTATAGATACAACAACCTGAGAGTACTGTCTGGGTATATATATAACAACATCACAGTCCTGTCTGTATATAGATCTAACAACCACACAGTCCTGTCCGTGCACATAGATATAACAACCCCGAAGTCCCGTCTGTGTATAGATATAACTACCTCACAGTCCGGTCTATGTATAGATATAACAACCTCTCAGTCCTGTCTGTGTATAGCTATAACTCCCTCACAGTCCTGTCTGTAAATAGATATAACAACCACACATTCCTGTCTGTGCACATAGATTTAACAACCCCACAGTCCTGTCTGTGTATTGATATAACAACATGACAGTCCTGTATGTGTATAGATATAACATCCTCACAGTCCTGTCTCTGTATATAGATATAACAAACACACAGTCCTGTCTGTGCAGTGTATAGATATAACAACATAACAGTGTCTGTGTATATATATAAAAACCTCAAAGTCCTGTCTGTGTATATCGATATATATATAACAACATGACAGTTTTGTCTATGTATATATATAACAACATGACGGTACTGTCTGTGGTGTATAGATATAACAACCTCTCAGTCCTGTCTGTGTATAGATCTAACAACCTGAGAGTACTGTTTGTGTATATATATAACAACCGGACAGTCCTGTCTGTGTATTGATATAACAACATGACAGTACTGTCTAAGTATTTATATAACAACATGACAGTTTTGTCTATGTATATATATAACAACATCACAGTCCTGTCTGTATATAGATATAACTACCTCACAGTCCGGTCTATGTATAGATATAACAACCTAACATTCCTGTCTGTGTATAGATATACCAACCTGACAGGCCTGTCTGTGTACATAGATAAAACAACCTGACAATCTTGTCTGTGAATATATATATATAACCACATGACAGTCCTGTCTGTATAGAGAGATAACAACCACACAGTCCTGTCCGTGCACATAGATATAACAAGCCCACAGTCCTGGCTGTGTATAGATATAACAAACTGACAGTCATGTCTGTGTATATAGATATAATGTGTATATATATAACAACCTTACAGTCCCGTCTGTATATAGATATAAAAACATGACAGTCCTGAATGTGCATAGATATAACAACCTGACATTCTTGTCTGTGTATAGATATAAAAACATGACAGTCCTATCTGTGTAAATAAGTCCTGTATCGGAACATAGACATAATAACCTGACAGTCCTGTCTGTGTACACAAATAAAACAACCTGCCAGTCTTGTCTGTGTATAGATATAAAAACCTGAGAGTACTGTCTGGGTATATATATAACAACATCACAGTCCTGTCTTTGTATAGATATAACAACATAACAGTCCTGTCTGTGTATATAATATATAACAACATGACAGTTTTGTCTATGTATATATATAACAACATGACGGTACTGTCTATGTATATATATAACAACCTTACAGTCCTTTCTGTGTATAGATATAACAACATAACAGTGTCTGTGTATATATATAACAACATCACAGTCCTGTCTGTGTATAGATATAACTACCTCACAGTCCTGTCTGTATATAGATATAACAACCACACAGTCCTGTCTGTGTATAGATATAACAACCTGACAGTCCTGTCTGTGTATATATATAACAACATGACAGTCCTGTCTGTGTATATAGATATAACAACCTCACAGTCCCACACATTCCTGTCTGTGTACATAGATATAACATCCCCACAGTCCTGTCTGTGTATAGATAGAACAACCTGACAGTCCTGTCTGTGTATATGATATAACAACATGACGGTACTGTCTGTGTATATATATAACAACCTGACAGTCGTGTCTGTGTATATACATATAACAACCTCACAGTCCTGCCTGTGTATAGATATAACAACATGACAGTCCTGTCTGTGTATAAATATAACAACATGACAGTCCTTTCTGTGTATAGATATAACAACCTGACAGTCCTGTCTGTGTACATAGATATAACAACCCCGAAGTCCTGTCTGTGTATAGATATAACAACATGACAGTCCTGTCTGTATATAGATATAACAACATGACAGTCCTGTCTGAGCACATAGATAACAACCTGACAGTCCTGTCTGTGTACATAGATATACCAACCCCGAAGTCCTGTCTGTGTATAGATATAACAACCTCACAGTCCTGTCTGTATACAGATATAACAACCACACAGTCATGTCTGTGTACATAGATATAACAACCCCGAAGTCCTGTCTGTGTAAAGATATAACAACATGACAGTCCTGTCTGTATATATATATAAAACAACCTGACAGTCCTGTCTGTGTATATAGATAACAACCTGACAGTCCTGTCTGTGTACGTAGATATAACACAACCTCACAGTCCTGCCTGTGTATAGATATAACAACATGACAGTCCTGTCTGTATATATATATAACAGCCACACAGTCCTGTCTGTGTATAGATATAACAACCTCACAGGCCTGTCTGTGTATAGATATAACAACATGATAGTCCTGTCTGTGTATATAGATAACAACCTGACAGGCCTGTCTGTGTACATAGATATAACAACCCCGAAGTGCTGTCTGTGTATAGATATAACAACATGATAGTCCTGTCTGTGTATATAGATAACAACCTGACAGTCCTGTCTGTGTACATAGATATAACACAACCTCACAGTCCTGTCTGTGTATAGATATAACAACATGACAGTCCTATCTGTGTATATATATAACAACATGACAGTACTGTCTGTGTATAGATATAACAACCTGACAGTCCTGTCTGTGTATATAGATATAACAACCTATATAACAACATGACAGTGCTGTCTGTGTATATAGATATACCAACCTCACAGTCCTGTCTCTGTACATGGATATAACAACCTCACAGTCTTGTCTGTGTATAGATATAATAACATGACAGTCCTATCTGTGTATACATATAACAACATGACAGTACTGTATATATATAGATATAACAACCTGACTGTCCTGTCTGTGTATAGATAGAACAACCTGACAGTCCTGTCTGTATATAGATATTACAACCACAAAGTCCTGTCTGTGTATATAGATATAATGTGTATATATATAACAACATGACAGTCCTGTCTGTGTATATAGATAGCAACCTGACAGTCCTGTCTGTGTATATAGATATAACAACCTCACAGTCCTGTCTGTATATAGATATAACAACCTGACAGTCTTTTCTGTGTATATAGATATAACAACCCCACAGTCATGTCAGTGTGTATATATAACAACATGACAGTCTTGTCTGTGTATACAGATATAACAACCTGACAGTCCTGTCTGTATATATATAAAAAAAACAACCTGACAGTCCTGTCTGTGTATATATATAACAACATGACAGTCCTGTCGGTGTATATAGAGGTAACAACCCCACAGTCCTGTCTGTATATATAAATAAAACAACCTGACAGTCCTGTCTGTGTATATATATAACAACATGACAGTCCTGTCTGTGTATATATATATAACAACCTGAAAGTCCTGTCTGTGTATACATACAACAACCTGACAGTCCTGTCTGTGTATAGATGTAACAACCCCACAGTCCTGTCTGTGTAAAGATATAACAACCTGACAGTCTTGTCTGTGTATATAGATATAAAAACCACACAGTCCTGTCTGTGTATAGATATAACAACATGACAGTCCTGTCTGTGTATATAGATAACAACCTGACAGTCCTGTCTGTGTATATAGATATAACAACCTCACAGTCCTGTCTGAATATAGATATAACAACCTGACAGTCTTGTCTGTGTATATAGATATAACAACCCCACAGTCCTGTTAGTGTGTATATATAACAACATGACAGTCTTGTCTGTGTATATAGAGGTAACAACCCCACAGTCCTGTCTGTATATATATATAAAACAACCTGACAGTCCTGTCTGTGTATATATATAACAACATGACAGTCCTGTCTGTGTAAATAAAGGTAACAACCCCACAGTCCTGTCTGTATATATATAAAAAAAAAAACTGACAGTCCTGTCTGTGTATATATATAACAACAGGACAGTCCTGTCTGTGTATATATATACAACAACCTGAAAGTCCTGTCTGTGTATAGATACAACAACCTGACAGTCCTGTCTGTGTATAGATGTAACAACCCCACAGTCCTGTCTGTGTACAGATATAACAACCTCACAGTCCTGTCTGTGTATAGATATAACAACATGACAGTCCTGTCTGTGTATAGATATAACAACCTGACAGTCCTGTCTGTGTATAGATATAACAACCTGACAGTATTGTCTGTATATATATATATTACAACCTGACAGCCCTGTCTGTGTATATAGATATAACAACCTGACAGTCCTGTCTTTGTATAGATATAACAACATGACAGTCCTGGCTGTGTATAAATATAACAACCTGACAGTTCTGTCTGTGTACAGATATAACAACCTGACAGTCCTGTCTGTGTATATAGATAACGACCTCACAGTCCTGTCTGTGTAAATAGATATAACAACCTGACAGTCCTGTCTGTGTACATAGATATAACAACCCCACAGTCCTGTCTATGTACATAGATATAACAACCCCACAGTCCTGTCTCTGTACATAGATGTAACAACCTCACAGTCCTGTCTATATATAGATATAACAACCTCACAGTACTGTTTGTGTATAGATATAACAACATAACAGTCCTGTCTGTGTATAGATTTAACAACCTCACAGTCCTGTCTGTGTATATAGATATAACAACCTGACAGTCGTCTTATTTGGTACAAATTGAGACAAAGTATACAATAACCCAGTTGGAACGAAATCTAATTTCATGAAAAGCAGCATATATGCAAAGTCTAACGGCCTTTCTGCGTGTTTCCTTATTATTTAAAATGAAAAAGTAGGACTATTCCGTGTTGGGATAAAATTACGCCATCATCCAAACGGGTCATTCCTAAATACAAATGATTCTTCTCCCGTCAATAAAACGACAATCCATACAAAGGGCCCTGCTATACTCCTACCTATCTAATGCCTACTATTTTACTGATGTACTCGTCCTCTATATATACGTAAACTATACACGTATTTCCATGTTTCTCTTTGGCGTGCCAAATAAACATTTGATGCGTAAAGTATATGTATATTTAATATATTTCAGAATATATCTCGTCAAATCCTGATTGTCAGTATAACTAGTGTATTTAAAATTATAGTTATCTAATTGAAATATATCTAACACTGGTGTGACCTCTCTGGCGGTGTTAAGTATCAAATAGCCCGACATATCACTTTCAAAACAGCTCAGCTTTTGCTTTCGACTGCTCGACCTGCCATAGCATCGTTCACAGATAAGGTTTTTTAAAGTGCTGTCTCAATTAATATCAAAAACCTGGACATGATTACAAGATATATTTAAAACGTCCTTACATCATATTTAAATTCAAAGGTGTCTACAAAACCCTAATTCGAACTCAAAATCGATAAAACTAGGGCAAGATATGATCAAAGAAAACAGTAACGTGGAGACCTCTGACTCTGATAAAGTAAAGGAGAAAAAAGACCAAGTGTTCGAGTGTTCGTGAAGGGTTAGTACCTTCTAAGTTATCGACGACAGCCGTCATGTAAATCTAGGTACAATCAAACTATTGGCACGTCCTCATACAGAGAACGGTTGTGTTGACAACAAAACCACAAGATAATCAGAAACATCAACCCAATATCACACATAGATAGAGATATTGCATATTTCCCTACGAGATCATGATGGCGGCCGTAAACCTTGTCCACCATCTTCATCTACAGTCATCTTTGGAAACACCGTTTTGTAAGTTTGTTCGTCAGCAGTTGACATATATCATGGAAGTCATGATATTCGGACCAAGCTCTTCAATACCGAATCAACTGCGACATGTAAACACCGTAGGCTGGGTAAGCAAACATGTTACTGTCAAGGAAAGGAAAGTTCACGATCGGTAAATCGAAATCGCCCCGCTTAAACAGTACAGCTTTGTAGAAAGCCGTCCCTGTTGGTCATGGCGTAAGTAAAGATAGAGGAAAGAGGCTGAAGAAGAAAAGTCTGTAGTGTATTTGATGTCAAGCTCAGGAGGGTTTATACGACCGACGTGGTAGACAGCACCTCGTCGATACATCTGAATGTTTAAATGAAGGATTTGGCTAGGTCTTTGTTACCAGTCTTGCTTAAACTCATCAATAAATTCAGCCTCACATGAAAACAAAAGCAGTCGGTCAGAAGAGGGCACAGTGGAATGCATAAAGTCTGCTAGAATTTTTTACCACCAAACTCAATAACGATATTGTCAACTAGGAACTAAATGATTTTAGAATCTACAGTTGCCAACGTATTGTTTAAAATAACGAATTGTTGGTCTCATCGGTTCCTCATGAATATTTACATTCAGACAAAGCTATGACGTCGGGTTATTTTTGTGAAGACATTGTTGTGACAACGTCCCCTTCTGTCATGTGTCATTAGAGGTGCCAAGAATAAATATGGCGACGACGAAAAAAATCACCCAAGTCATTCGAAAACCATATAATAAAATATTCTGTATCAACTTTAATGCTTAGTATCTCTCCATATTCTTTTTATTTTATAACTGATAGTAGTAATCCATATTTGTCTCGGGAGAACAAACAGGCAAGGTCGCCCAGGTAATCTAGGAAATGACAATTCCCCGTTAGGTTTATTTATAAAGGAATGATCCAGACTCTTGTCGGGCGGACATTAGAGTCTTAATATTCAAAACTAGTCTGTCAATAGTCTCTCTAAAGAGCCTTCTTGATTGTGTCAAGCGTCTTAGAGATGCACCATCTGTTGTGTGTCTAGCGTCAATCGCTGCTTTTGCGTATCCCGCTTGGAATGGTCCGAATAAATGAACACGCTAGGCAAAGCTGAAAATGCACACTTTCGGGTTTTTGTGACAGCAATGTAACAATAATTCGAGAGTTGTAGGTGCTTCCTATTTCACCCTTGCAATAAACTTTTCATTACATATACTAAATATATTGTGTAAATCGGTCTTGTTTTATGAAGAAATGCTGTAAACTAGCAAAAATCAGTCCTTTAGCCAGGTATGCCTGGACCCTTCGATATGCACGTGCAGAATTTTCAAGGGGTCAGCCTCGGTCCCGATATGTGCCTGTCGATTTTTTTCTTGTTTAATCGGTCAAACAGGATACGCGAAAGCGGTCCCTGTAAAATACTTCCAGTAAGTAAAGCGGGAGTCCCTGTGATGTGCCTTCTGGAATGTGTCAATTGTTCTCAAACATTCCCGTGTGGGTTCAGGGCAATGCCCTGTTAGGGGGCCTAGGGAGGCGACGCGGCCCAGAAGCTCCTGGATTTTAGGTAAGTAGCACATATATTACGACTTATTTTGAATGGGATTGCACAAACCTGTTTATTGCAATTGAACATGGCTGTATCTGGATGTTTGGCAATGCAAACATTCATATTTTATATAGGCTTAAAAAAATGTTTGACATTGGGAAAGATATCAGGATATGGGGCTCCAGGGATACGGAGGCTGACATTTTGAGAAAAGTAACCAGGTGAATATAACGCTTGTAACTAAGGCGAAGCTTAAGCCTATTTGGTTTGCACCCGATGCAGTTCCGTGACATTTACTAGAAGGTGGTGAAGGGTTATTTTCGTGCAACTTGCTTGTCCTTTTTTATTTCACGTGTTTTCGTTATTGAGGTCTGTTTTTCGCCGTGTTTCGTGCAAATAGCCAAAATTGTTCCGTGCAAGTAAAAATTATATTTTCCGGTCATCGTGAATCTCATGTTTGTTTCACGTTCTTACGTGCACATATTTTCCTTAACCACCCTTTTATGAGTAGATAACGAATTAAATATTAGTCTCCACTAAAACTGAATAAAACAAGGAAAAAGTTTCGTCAGGCCGTAGGCTTGTCTTAAATAACTTCTCTTTGGGTTTATTAACATGTCGTTCTCAGGAGAAAGAGAAAATGTAACGGCCAGACCAGGGTTCGGACCCGGGCCTTCCAAACTCTAGACGAACGCTCTACCAGTTGAGCTACCTGGTCATCGATGATCGACCCAGTCCAGTTCCGCCATACGTGTGACAAATTACGTTGGTTTTGCAATATATAATAAATAATAATAATAATAATAATTCGAGGTTGCTTTATCACAACCTAGTTTGTAGGTCGTCTCAAAGCGGTTCACAAATTATCATCCGTGGTTATAGGGCCTTTGCATACAGCCAATACCATTTCGACTTCATGGGGAGCATACAGCCAGTGCTGCCATTTCGGCGCTAACAGCTAGCATTCAACAATTCTAGCACTGTCCAACCACGTACTCATTTACAGCTGAGTAGACTGGAACAAGCGGAGTAATGTATCTTGCTCAAGGGTTGCCGTGACTCGAACCCGCAACCCTTCGGTCACGAGCCCGGCGTCATACCACTAGACTATCGTACCTTCAAATATGAACCTATAAACAACATATAGGTATATACGTCTCTCGTAATTACAACATACAGGTATATACGTTACTCGTACTTACTAAATACGTCACTCGTACTTACTACCTACCGGTAATTACGTCACTCATCCCTACAATGTACTGAATACAGGTAAATACGCCAATGTATTCTCATAAACAATACAATGCAGAGAAGATATATATACAAATGGGTGACAATAATACATGCCACATTATCCATTTGTATCCATGATTAATTGCATAATAGATTTGATCATTTCTCGTTCAATTTTTATTAAATTACCTCGGTAATGTAGCACGGAACACCATCATTACCATGTACATGTTTGCGTACGTTTGAACTGAATTGTATATATGTATATAGAATAACAGATATATGATACTATAGACAGTGCCAAGTATAACACGTCTTTCTGTTAAAATTTAGTCTGCTCTTTTTGTTACTTAAGGAGCTTACCTTGCCAACCGCCTGTTGCTTAGCGACCTTTTAATCCAAAGCTTGCCGCAATACCACCAAATCACTGCTGTTTTTGAGAACCAATAATGTCAGCAACGAGTCGTACTGTCGAGGGTCAGTAGCTGTACTCTGCTCTAGCTGACCGCTCGAGTCCCTGCCTACTTCCTACATGGACCATGGTAGCTGTTGGCGAGGCTGGTCAGACTGAGAGCACACGCACCTAATCGACAGGCGGATCCCCGATATCAAATGATCTGCCGTGCCAATAATCAATAGCGCTCGCTCACCATGCCGTTCTAATGCATTGGGGGACAAGCCTAGTAATAATGTACCACGTACCGTACGCGCCGTAGCACTGACTCGGAGAGCCATATTCCTGACTGTAAGCGCCGTAACACAGGCGCGGAGTGCCTATCCCTGACTCAAAGCGCATTATTTTTTTAAGTAAGCCGTTTGTATACTCCATCTCCTAACGATACCTACTATACTCAATCTCCTAACGATACCTACTATACTCCATCTCCTAACGATACCTACTATCCTCCATCTCCTAACGATACCTACTATACTCCATCCCCTAACGATACCTACTATACTCCATTTCCTAACGATACCTTCTATACTCCATCTCCTAACGATACCTACTATCCTCCATCTCCTAACGATACCTACTATACTCCATCTCCAATCGATACCTACTATACTCCATCTTCTAACGATACCTACTATACTCCATTTCCTAACGATACCTTCTATACTCCATCTCCTAACGATACCTACTATCCTCCATTTCCTAACGATACCTACTATACTCCAGCTCCTAACGATACCTACTATACTCCATCTCCAATCGATACCTACTATACTCCATCTTCTAACGATACCTACTATACTCCATTTCCTAACGATACCTTCTATACTCCATCTCCTAACGATACCTACTATCCTCCATTTCCTAACGATACCTACTATACTCCAGCTCCTAACGATACCTACTATACTCCATCTCCAATCGATACCTACTATACTCCATCTCCTAACGATACCTGCTATACTCAATCTCCTAACGATACCTACTATACGCCATCTCCTAACGATACCTACTATACTCCATCTCCTAACGATACCTATTATACTCCATCTCCTAACAATACCTACTATACTCCATTTACTCACCTTTTGAAGGTCAGGACAATTGTTGATTCAGAAAGACACAGGCAAACACTTACCGATTATAGACAGTTTATACACTCACCAATTATAGACAGTTTTATACACTTACCAATTATAGACAGTTTTATACGCTTATCAATTATAGAGAGTTTTATACGCTTACCAATTAAAGACAGTTTTTAACACTTACCAATTATAGACAGTTTTATACACTTACCAATTATAGACAATTTTATACACTTACCAATTATAGACAGTTTATACACTTACCAATTAGAGACAGTTTCATACACTAACCAATTATAGACAGTTTTATACACTTACCAATTATAGACAGTTTTATACACTTACCAATTAAAGACAGTTTATACACTTACCAATTATAGACAGTTTTATACACTAACCAATTATAGACAGTTTTATACACTTACCAATTATAGACAGTTTTATACGCTTATCAATTATAGACAGTTTTATACGCTTACCAATTATAGACAGTTTTTAACACTTACCAATTATAGACAGTTTATACACTTACCAATTATAGACAGTTTTATACACTTACCAATTATAGACAGTTTTATACACTTACCAATTATAGACAGTTTTATACGCTTATCAATTATAGAAAGTTTTATACGCTTACCAATTATAGACAGTTTTTTACACTTACCAATTATAGACAGTTTATACACTTACCAATTATAGACAGTTGTATACGCTTACCAATACTTCACATGTGTGATTTGTTACGTGGCCCCGTCTTACACCATGTCTTCCTTTTTGCATGCATGTAATACATATTTATCAATTTGGGTAAATAGACAATTATAAGCAAAATAATAAATAGGCTCTCTGTATAGCAGCACTAAAAATTGCAATAAACGTGTACACTTTTGTGTGTATACAGTTGGATTTAACACTACACATGCTACTGTTATTATTAATCACCCTAAGTATACAATATTTCATTTACAATTTACAATTACATTACATCACATTTATCAAATCAATAAATACAGAGATAAAGTCATTAGTTTGGGGGATATTGGAATCCAACTGTCCGTCCGTCTGTCCGTGTAACAGGTTATGGACACCAATTGGATAACAGTGTTATGTTGGGAGGTGACGATCTGGGTTAGCTATTGGTAAAGTATAATTAAATGTCAAGGAAGCATAAGCCATCGTATTGCTCCGGAAATGTCGAGATCATGAAATACTTCTTTAGGTCTGTAGATCACAAGATGAAATTCAAAAGCGAGATAAAAGAGTACTTACAAGATATGGCAAAAACTGATTTTGAGCAAGAATTCATCTTCTAAAGGTAATTTTTATTCTATCCTAGTGGGCGACTCTAAACTTCTTCTAATAAATATATGTATTACCAAAATTTTTTAACATAACATCATCATATTCGACCAATTAGTACAACTTATTCTATTCATATATATATTATTACGAGAAATTATACCATCTTATATTGTCAAATTCTTAGGACCTTTTGCTGTCTAAGTAATTAAGATCTTTACTAGAGGACCCCATTGGAAATAAGCTGCCACCCAGCTTTCATGGGATATCCTAGGTTAAAGCTTCGTCATCATGCAGATACATTGTATTGATAGTGCTCAAAAATTGTGATATCAACATTGATGTGATAATCTAAATACTGTGATAAATCTGTGATTATTATGTAATTGAAATCTGTGTTCATATGTAATATTTGTACCTGTATCATGCTTTTACCGAATATATATAGGCTTTACGTCTGTAGTCCAATTCATTTGACATTGTACCATTCTATTGTCAATAATATTTGCTGAAATATATGTATATGATGACACACAGATAACATATGTTGTCCGGGACATCACATAGAAATCAAAATATAGCTAGGGTGCGATAACCTATCGCTACTGGTTGTGTAAGATAGAGAAATCTCAACCCGAGGACTAAGATTTTTTGTCCAGAACGAGGCTTGCCGACTTCTGGACAAAAAATCTTAGTCCGAGGGTTAAGATTTCTCTATCTGACACAACCAGTAGCGATTGATTATTTTTCTCCCATATCTAACAGTATTTTAATGTGAAATAAAGGTAAACATGGACCCAAAACACATACAGGCAATTTGTTGATGGATTGTTGACGTGACGTCATTGTATTGTTGAAGTGACGTCATGCCATTGTTATGAATAGGGGAATCCCCCCGTCTCAACCCTAGGGCGGAGACAGATAAATCTAGCACCGGCAAAACGGTAGATAAATCTGTCAGGTGTGGGAGAAAATCTGATTAAAATCATCTGTTACGTGGCTCAGTTAACTTCATACTACGCAGATGATTTTAATCAAATTGGGTGCGATAGATGTTATAAAAGCATACGTTTAGTTTAAATTTTATTTGACCGATAGATAGGAAAGGACGACAGGTTATCAGAAAAGATAAATGGGCGTCCTCGATATCCATGTTTGATACACGATAATGTAGTGTATAGGGAAAAAACAATTAAGTTATACCCCAAATGGGATTAACTCAGAACGACACCTGGAGGACGACCTAGACAGGCCGCATCTATTCTTGAACCTTTGTACATGGGCTGAGATAAACTGCATCGGAAATCTTCCTTAACTCTGATATTACATCGATCTGTCTCTCTGTCTCTCTGTCTGTAGACGGAATCTTGTCCGGACAACTCATCCTACTAAAGTTGTGTGTGAGTTATCCCCCTTTTACAAATTAGGTGCCAACCAAAACTACGTAGACAAGATGTAGTCACAACACTCTAAAGTTGTGCACCTGCATTTGCTTCTTTAATTCCTTTTTAAGGAGTTATTTAGTATTGTACCGATAACATGACGGCATGCGTCATAAATCTGACTTTGGAATTCATGTTTTGACTAATATGTATATGTCATGATGATTATATTTTGACTAATTTATATACATGTCGTGATTTCGACTATATTGGCCGTAGATTGTAACTTCACTGAAACGTTATAATCTTAGTATGAAATCATCCTCGATAACCCTTGGAGTAGCGGGGATGGAACCTCTCCCTCAATGGACAAACCTCGTCCTCGACTTGTATATTTCCCTTTCAGAAATATTTAAGCGCACACCGTGAACGCAGGGACATGCTAATTTGTTACATCTATACTTGAACCTTAATTGAGGTGTTCAAAGGAATGCTTCCTGTGACCGTGAACAATACAAACGCACGAGAAAATTATTTTTGGACGAGACAAGCACGTACGAGAAATGACGTTCGGACATATTTGACCCCTCGTAAACAGAAAAATGCTTTCAAATTTAATTTAGATTAAGTTTGTGGAGTTGTCTAGAACTAAAACAATTAACTCGTAGAGAAAAATAAAAGTAAAAGTGTGAAAATGTTTGATATTTAGTTCACAATCTCAAATACTGAGAAGCCAGAAGTACTATAGACTGTAGCCATAGTACTTCGCTGCTGTGACATCATACATGTGTCTAAGTTAACTGACTGACAGGGGTGCTGAGATGGAAAGGGGTATATTAATTACCTCAGTGGTCCTTGTCCGCTATAGACAGATGGTAGCTGGTATTAGAACGCTGTTAGTGTCCGTACTGCATGAAGTCCAGTTAGGTCCTATACTAACAGTATTTCGTAAACTCTCCACGCCTAACCTGCGGGGTAAAAAAGACAAATAGACAGAGGCTCGAACGCTGGTGGTCCCACTTGCCTTATATAAGCCGCCCTCCCATTGGTCTTTATGATACTCACGAACAATTACCTTCGTTATGTCGCTCTATCTCCTGGTATGGTTGTTTAACGATGATAGCTGCATGCGTGGTTTATAACTTCCATTTTTGTCCAATCAATTTTATACTGAAGCTCTACAATCTATACTTATAAAACTGCTTTGTTTCTAAGAAAATCAGACGCACCCCATAAACGATCGTTGTAGTACCGTATGGTGTGTGATAATATAAGTATAATCATAAGTTGTTGAACTT
Organism: Mizuhopecten yessoensis; assembly: GCF_002113885.1. Classification (NCBI taxonomy): domain Eukaryota; kingdom Metazoa; phylum Mollusca; class Bivalvia; order Pectinida; family Pectinidae; genus Mizuhopecten; species Mizuhopecten yessoensis. The sequence goes on along the minus strand of NW_018403566.1, from coordinate 188,917 downwards.
AACATTGCCTAGGGTATATCAGAGACGTGTAATATACGTCTCTGGGTATATAAAGCTATAGAAAATCAGTGTTGCAACACGGTTACACATGCCTGAAGTGCAATGTACTGAGTCGAACAACGATCTATATCACACACATTTGGGGTTGCAACATTGAGACATTTCATTGGTGTGGTGACTAACCATGAATAAAAACAGCCATTTTCAATCATTAAGTCTTTCTGGGTTTCTGTAACTATAAACTTATCGAACGTTTACATTTAAAATTTTGCAAACACATACTTAATGTTAAAACGTCTGCACCGAACTTTATGATATACGGAGAACTTGGAAGGTTTCCGCTAGATATTAATGTCAAAGTAAGAATAGTCGGATTTTGGGCTAAATTGACAAAAAAACAAACAACCCAGAATAAATTAAGTAATAAACTGTTAGCAATTTTATCAAATTATGAATCATCATGGCTAAAATATGTGAAAAATATTTTTGAAGAATGCAATCTGATACATATATTTAATAGTCAAGAGTTTCAAAGTTTACATGGGCTAAAAAGTACCATATTTTATAAACTAAAAGAAAAATTTGTATCAAACTGGAGAAATGAAATTTATACTTCTCCGAAAGGAACCAATTATAGAATATATAAGTACGAACTTTGTTAAGAAAAGTACTTACTCGAACTCCCTCCGAAACTAGCCAAAGCGTATTGTAAGTTTAGAACATGTAATACTAAGCTACCAATTGAAAGTGGTAGGTGGTTCAATATACCACGTGAAAAAAGATTTATGTAGTTTATGTTATTTAAGAGAAATTGGCGACGAATCATTATCTGTTTACATGAGCACATCAACCAATTCTCAATAGTAGGCGAAAACATATGTCCAGATATTATTATGAAAGACCAAACACATTTAAATATCATACATTATTCAATTATGTAACACAACATGAATTGACATCATTGGCTAAATTTATTACCAATATTAGTGACATAATTAATTTACAATACTAATGTCCATCCTGTTCCACCATGTATTATTGCCACCCATTTGCATATATGTATTCTCTACACTGTATTGTTAATGAGAATAAAACAATTGTCATTGTCATTGCTAATAATTTATTATTTGTGTCGCTTTTTATATTTCCGTATACCATTCGTTAACTAAATTTGGAACGTACAATGAAAGAATAATAACACCACACAGACAGACAGCTGAACGGAAGGACAAACAGACATGACGAGACATTATCAACAGCAGTTTAAATAATGTAAAATGCAACAGTTCTGTGTTTGTTAGCTTCCGTAATAAATTCTCCTGATTTCTTTAATTATTTCTAAGTGTTTACATTCAACAGTTAAATTACTTAAAAAGGCAGGTGGCTTATACCAGAACATGTTGGAATGTATTTCTGCCTTTTTATCTGAATAGAGTTGGCAGATGAGTACAAATGAAATTCAGTGTATTTCACCTATAACGTACCATCTATAACACTTAGCACTTCGAATTCGCTCAGCTTCGCTCAGATGACATCGTTGTAAGCTAACTAGTAGCTTGTGGTAGTATGCTGTACACACGCGTACTAATTAGACTTCTGGTTGCTATATATTGGTTATTTACATTTACAGGTTCATTTCTTTATCTGGTAGGGTTGGAGTATTCAGCTCCCACTGTTGATTCCTCTCCTTTTAAAATTTGATGATTAAGACATGTGATTTTTAAAAGCATGGTCAGTGCCAAACAGTTAATTTGTTACTTTGTTCAACTTTATCTGATTAGACTTGCAAATATATATGTAACTAATAAAAAGATGGCTTGAATTTTGTCGGGTGATTTTTCCAGTGGCTGTTGAACCGTGCCTTGAAGGTGTTGAGCGTTGGAGAGATAACTACCTCCTCTGTTAGAGAGTTCCACAGATTTATCACTCTGTTGCTGTAGAAATTACCATATTTGTTTACTTATCACTATTCCTATACCTTCCAATTCCTATAGCTTGGTGGACATGCTAATAGATGTGAACTTACCACACTTTTAATTATTGGATGTGGACTTTGTTAAATAAAATTGTAAAGTAACGTTATCGAAAATAAGTCTGTTTAATGTCACTTTTACCGAAATGTGCAGCAAATTAAAAAAATACTTTATCGGGGTAAGTGAACAGAATTAAGTGAAAGACAAGTCGATTTCTTTTAAGAAAGATGACATTGGTACAAGTACAGTCAGGTATATTCTCAGTGACGAATGATGAAGAGAGGAATACATTGAACGGACAACAAAAAAACAACACATGCATGACACTAACCACTAACATCCAGTCCGTCGGATGGGGCTATAAATGGTGGCCCGTGTGAGAACTATCCAATCTCGCACGGAAAAAATCCCTCTGGGCTTTTCGAAAAAGAGTAGGCGCGTAAACGCCGACACAGAGGATAGTGAAAGCTTTATTCAAAAGTTTAGGCCGTTAGAACTAGGGTCTCTTTATTAAGTCATTTAGAAGGACTTCCATATTTTATATACAAGCCAAATCCATAGAATAGGCAGTGGCTGGTTTGGCTGGCGGCGGCACAGTACCTCACTTCCGGTCCAGCCTTGGTGATGCTGTACGACGAGTGTTAGGTTAAGGCATTATTAGGCATAGGAGCCGTCTCACAAAAACTAGACTTATAAAGTTAATATATATAGGATAGACGGCTCCTCCTCTAACCTATCCCCTACTTCTACTCTTTACTCCATACTTTATCCCTTCTACTCATTTATTTTCATTTCTGTTCTTAGTCTGCTGGATAACCGAACTACTCGGTAGTGAAGCGGACGTAAAACCTATCAATCAATCAATCAATCAATCAATCAATCAAGCCTCGAGAGAGAATTGTATTGCCGGGAGTAGCGCATGCGCAGTGTGTATAAACAGAGCTGATCGAGCGAGAAGGCCAGTCTGTGTGTTATCGGGATATCTGCACAAAGTTCACTAAGAGACCGTATAGCATAGTATAGAAGTGTAGTATAAGTAAACAGCAGCCACCTCAATTGTGTCAGAAGTGACCACGAATTCACGTGTCTCACGGTTTCGTTGGTGATATTCACTTTTTAAGTCGACTGGAGAGTGACAGATGCACCACGTGTTTTGTGTGCAGCAGAAGGTGACAGTTGAAACAACACTTGACAAGTGTTTTTCTGTTCTTTTTCTGTATCTGTATCTGTATCTGTATGTCGTTAGAACCCAATTCTTGTGTGATGAACGACGGGGGAGGGGGTGGCTGCGTAGTCTTAATGGCTTATTATGTCGATTGCGATTTGAATGCCTCGACTGATTTTGCGCTGACTGTATGCTCATCCAGTTGGTTCGAGTCTATGCCAGTTCTCACAAAGTATGAATTCTTGTATTGGTCTGTTTGGGCTTGCGGGATTTCAAAACATTTTGAGTTATTTTTAACATGTTTTGTTACGATATTGTTCGTGACGCAGCCACTGAACTTCTTTGCTCTGATTTGTCTTCTGTTTTTTGATTTGATCAAAAAATCCTCAGGGGGTAGTGCCGGTGTCATATAAAATTTTCATCCCCCATAAAATACTCATCCGGATGAGTATTTAATGCATTAAATACTCATCCCCCCCATAAAATATTCATCCCCCCTAAAATTTATCAAAACTTTTTACATATATACAAAATGTATAGCATTATTACATCATGTTACCTGTAATACATGGTTCCTATATGTCTATCCAGGTAATTATAATACACAGGGTGTCACCTGTGGGAGCTTGGGCCCTAGGGGCTACTGTTGCCTGGTGACAACATACAGGTGTGGTCAAGATCAGCTGTGAATAAGTGGTATACTGACAAATCATTGAAACAGGGATATATTTTTGTAATTTTAGTGTCCATCAGGTTTAAAAAATAAAGAAAACTGCCATTTACATATCATAAAACTAATTTCTTTAACTATTATTTCATTTTTTATGAATTATTTTTTCCACAGCAATCCAAGCATATAATGAAAAGCAGTATATTAATTGTTATGTTTATAGATATAAAAATTGAAATTTTCAATTAATAATAATATCCATGAATGTATGGCAGAAAAACTGCTTTGACATTTTAGGAATAATTTCTTTCTTAAGTCAGCTTAGGTGGTGCATGGAATCTCAAGTAATTAAAGTGGTGCGAATGTTTATTAAATCAAGCAATATTGGTAAACAGTTGTTTTATTAGATGAAATCATATTTTATGACTACAGTAGAGGGTAGATAG